>NC_047108.1:59737454-60037454 GCF_902500255.1 Thalassophryne amazonica
TGAAATCACACATTTTAGATATAATCAACAACAGCATTGGGTGTTTTTGTGCTCTTGAATAAACAGTCATAAATAATTAATCAGTGTGGGCTTTTTTATTATTAATTTAAAATCTGACACAAGATACCATCACTTTTCACCAGCAACAACCCCCTTTTCCAGGGTCAGTTGGTGGGCCTATTTGGGTGAAAAGTCCAGGCTTTTTTTTTTTCCGCCAGTCTGTCTCTGCCTCCCCCCACCCATTGAGGCATGAATACACATTATCGATCTGTCTCTGTTAAAAGTCCCTTGAAAGATGTTCTGTCCGCAAAAGAGAGGGACTGGGGCCCCATAAAACTTTTTTTTTCTTCCCCATTTTAAAATTTTGTAGTATATCTGATGCACAGACAGACAGAGGAAGGGTATTTTACCTGACTATATAATCTGAGAAGTTGCTTTGTTTTTGTGTTCTTCAGGTTGTGAAAATGTTTGTGCTTTAAAATTTTAAGCATTACACATGGTGGTGTTATACAGCGTGGAATTTCTCTCAGCACCCTCAGTGTCCCTGCCATATGTGTGGTCTGTGGTTTCTGTGAAATGTTTCTGCATTGCATTGATTACTGTATTATATTGATAAGGTGCACCATATCATCATGTAGTGAGTGTCCATCTTAAGTTGTTAACCTTTTGTTGAACCCCAAGGTTTCAAATATCTGGAAAGAATTTGAATTGGCTTGCTTTACTTTTTCAAAAATGTCTTTCTCAAAATATTTCATTGCATTTATCTGTTTTCTGATCTCATAACATGCTGTATGTTACAAAATCTGATGTGTCAACAGGTGGGGAGAGTGAAGACGAGCACATACGTGTGGACATCGTGGAAAACCAGGCTACGGACATCAGAAATGGCTTCATCATGATGTGTTACACTGATGCGGTAATGGGTTCAGCAAGACTCCTGTACAGTAACAACTTGTACCTCATCTTTCTAGTAACAGCCATATTTAATGGTTTATGGATGTCACAATGGGAAGAAACCATGTGAAGATGTGCACAAGTAAAATAATTCCAGTTATCTAATCTAGCATTATCTAATTCGGGGAGTCGTCTCACGAAATCATAGTTTTCTAAAGTAACATCTCTGTTTGTTATTCTCCTCGCTGCCGTCAGTGAGTCGTGGCTTCTGTCCCTCTCTTGTGCTGCGGTATCGGCCTGATCTGTCTGAGCATAAGGGGCGCTTAGAGTGGACAGCATACAACAGCAAACTAGCCTGCATCGCTCCACCCAGAAAGACTGGAAGAATAAGTAGAAGTGGTAAACTTTTTTTTTTTCTCTTCCAAACTAGGAGCCTTTAAGCCAAAGCATACAGATCCACATTTGTGTTGAATCACCATCCCCGTATGCCATGGGTTAAAGTTCTCCGTCACCACGACGGATTTCCGTCATTTGGAAAATTTAACCACGCATATGCGTGCGCACGTGATGTCATGCGTGTTTTGGGGCCAAAATAAAATACTCTGTGTCAAAGCAACATCCCATTCTGCGCTAATCAAAGCAGCAAATAGCGTGGACTGCGGAGGAAGGGATTGTGTGAATTTTCACTCCTCTCCACTGTTTTACTGCTTTCCATGAGCCACGGTTCTTCTCCTCCCTGTCTCCATGGGAACATTGGCAGACACTCCCCAAGTAGAGCAAGGTGTGGCTTTTGAACCAATGAAGCATTGATGCGAATCACTGCTTCGATGTTTTATTTTGCTTTATCTTAATTTTGCCCCGCTAAAACCCTAAAGAGCATATGTCTGTGAGTAATATTTACCTTTTTATGTTAAACCGACCTGTAATTGTCTTCTGAAACAGTTGATAGATGTATTTTATAACTTAAAAACGGGACTGATGCTAACAGGTTAGCATGTCTATGGCGTTTTCAGTGTTGAAGTTAGCATTAAGCTGTTCGCATCTCAGCATAGTTTCTGTGCATTTCGGTATAATTAATGGCTCAGCGTTTGTTGTTGTAAAAGAGTCAAATGTATTACGAGTTGTATTTATTTATATATTAATAATAATACCAACAACAAAAGTAATAATACTACTACTAATAATAATAATAATGCTACAATACAATTTTAGAGAAACAAAGAACCTGATAAAACAAAACACAACAGAAAAGGTAAAACCAACTAACAATTAACATAAACAAATAAATATGGAAATAAATAGCTATTTCCTGTGAACACATAGTGACTCTTAAACCTCCACTTCATCCCTGTTTTAAGTTTATTGACAATTTGTTTCGGCCAAACAACATCTAAGCTGTGTTTTTACACAAGAAAAAAATTAAATGCAGTAAACTGCACATTTGTGTCTTTTTTCATGAAAATATCTTATTAAACAGCACATATTACACTTTAGTCAGGCCTTTAAAATACTTTTGTGGACTCTTGCTGTAATATGTTGTCAGTGGTTGAGATAGTTGCTGTAGGCATCTAAAATGCTCATAATCGAGTGAAACCTGATGGAAATCTCTGTGGTGTGTTGGTGATGTATGTATGTGCAAAATAAAACAAAACATTACTCCAGGTATGTTGATGAGTGAGGAAAATAAGTATTTGAACACCCTGCGGTTTTGCAAGTTCTCCCACTTAGAAATCACGGAGGGGTCTGAAATTTTCATCTTAGGTGCATGTCCACTGTGAGAGACATAATCTTAAAAAAAAAATCCGGAAATCACAATGTATGATTTTTTTTTTTTTTTTAATAATTTATTTGTATGTTACTGCTGCAAATAAGTATTTGAACACCTGCCATCCAGCAAGAATTTTGGCTCACACAGACCTGTTAATAAGCCCTCTTATTCTGCACTCTTTACCTGTATTAATGGCACCTGTTTGAACTTGTTACCTGTATAAAAGACACCTGTTCACACACTCAATCACACTCCAACCTGTTCACCATAGCCAAGACCAAAGCGCTGTCTAAGGACACCAGGGACAAAACTGTAGACCTGCACAAGACTGGGATGGACTACAGGACAACAGGCAAGCAGCTTGGTAGAAGACAGCAACTGTTATGATTATTTCTTAGAAAGTGGAAAACACAAGATCACTGTCAGTCTCCCTCGGTCTGGGATTCCATGCAAGATCTCACTTTGTGGGGTAAGGATGATTCTGAGAAAGCTCAGAACTACACAGGAGGACCTGGTCAATGACCTGAAGAGAGCTGGGACCACAGTCACAAAGATTACATTAGTAACACATGATGCTGTCATGGTTCAAAATCCTGCAGGGCAGTAAGGTCCCCCTGCTCAAGCCAGCACATGTCCAGTACTGTTTGAAGTTCACCATTGACCATCTGGATGATCCAGAGGAGGCATGAGAGAAGGTCATGTGGTCAGATGAGACCAAAATAGAGCTTTTTGGGATCATCTCCACTTACCATGTTTAGAGGATGAGAACAACCCCAAGAAAACCATCCCAACCCTGAAGCATGGGGGTGGAAACATACTCTGGGGGTGTCTCTTCTGCAAAGGGGACAGGACGACTGCACCGTATTGAAGGGAGGATTGATGGGGTCATGTATTGCGAGATTTTGGCAAACAACCTCCTTCCCTCAGTAAGAGCATGGGTCTTGGCTGGGTCTTCCAGCATGACAATGACCCCAAATACACAGCCAGGACAACTAAGGAGGAGCTCCGTAAGAAGCATTTCAAGGTCCTGGAGTGGCCTGGCCAGTCTCCAGACCTGAACTCGATAGAAAATCTTTGGAGGGAGCTGAAACTCCAAACCTGAAAGATTTGTACAAGATCTGTATGAATGAGTGGACCAAAATCCCTGCTGCAGTGTGTGCAAACCTGGTGAAAAACTACAGGAAACGTTTGACCTCTGTAATTGCAAACAAAGGCTACTGTACCAAATATTAACATTGATTTTCACAGGTGTTCAAATACTTATTTGCAGCAGTAACATACAAATAAATTATTAAAAAAATCATACATTGTGATTTCCGGATTTTTTTTTTTTTTTTTTTGATTATGTCTCTCACAGTGGACATGCACCTAAGATGAAAATTTCAGACCCCTCCATGATTTCTAAGTGGGAGAACCTGCAAAATCCCAGGGTGTTCAAATACTTATTTTCCTCACTGTATGTGACAAAGGCCTTTTAATACCTCACTAAAGAAATAATGGCAAAACTCAAATGTAAGTAAAAATGTTGTGTGGGCCGCTGAAGAGGAGGTACTGCTGGCCCACCACCACCAGAGGGCGCCCTGCCTGGAGTGCGGGCTCCAGGCACCAGAGGGCGCCGCCGCCTCACGGGAGCAGCTACGGTGACAGCTGTCACCCATCACCTGAGACAGCTGACGGCAATCATCAGTGGGGTATATCAGCAGGACGGCACCTCCACCTCATTGCCGAGATATCGTTTCTACCGGAGAGGTAACGTATCAAAGCTAACGGAGTGTATCTTTTTGGATTGTGCTAGTTTGTGGATTACTGTTCCAACGAGAGGTGGAGGTAACTTCCCTGCTGTTCGGAGTCCTGGGTGCAAACACGCCCCCATCTAACTGTCCTTTGTTCCTCGCCAGCAGTACCAGGTCCGACACGCGGAGGCAGTGGCCACCTGGGAGTTCGGGACTTGGCGGCTCCAGTATTCCCGGGGTCCTGTGGCGGAGGAAGCCGTGTGGTTCCGGTCTTACCTTGGAGAGGCGTCTCCTATCTTCGAGCCTGCCCACACGACACTTTTGTGAATTGACTGTTGTTCATTTCCGTGATTGGTTGTATTCGTTGTGCACATTCACAACAGTAAAGCGTGGTTATTTTGACTTACTCCATTGTCCGTTCATTTGCGCCCCCTGTTGTGGGTCCGTGTTCCTACACTTTCACAACAGGATATCTCGGCCAGCGTCATGGATCCCGAGGGGCGTCAACCGGCTGTTGAACGGCCAATGGAAGAACAAGGTGCACAGGCGTCCGCAGGAGGGGTAATCGGTGAGTTGCAGTGGATCCTCACCGCTTTCACGACTCGGTTGGATTTGATGACCGAGCAGAACGTCCTCCTGAACCGCAGGGTGGAGGCTCTCGCCGCGCAGGCCGCTGCGGCTCTCCCTCCCGTAGAACCTGTGCGTAACAGCGACGTTCCACTGGTTGTCCAACGACCCCTCCCACCTTCCCCTGAAGCATACATAAGCCCCCCAGAGCCGTACGGAGGCTGTGTGGAGACGTGCGCGGATTTTCTTATGCAGTGTTCGCTCGTCTTCGCACAGCGTCCCGTCATGTACGCGACTGACGCTAGCAAAGTAGCTTATGTGATAAATCTGCTTCGTGGTGAGGCACGCGCTTGGGCTACAGCGCTCTGGGAGCAAAGTTCACGGCTCCTTCTGACATATGATGGGTTTGTGAGGGAGCTCAGAACGGTGTTCGATCACCCTAGTAGAGGAGAGACCGCTTCAGCCGTGCTGCTGTCAATGAGACAGGGGCGCCGGAGCGCAGCTGCCTATGCAGTCGACTTCCGCATCGCGGCTGCGAGGTCCGGCTGGAATAGCGCTTCCCTCCGCGCCGCCTTCGTAAACGGACTGTCGTTGGTCCTCAAGGAGCACCTGGTGGCTAAGGATGAACCGCGGGATTTAGATGGGCTTATCGATCTTGTTATACGATTAGACAATCGGTTAAATGAGCGCCGTCGGGAACGAGACGAAGGGCGTGGCCAGGCACGCGTCGTCCCTCTCCCTTCCGGTTCCGACCGCGTTCCGCCCTCCCCACGCTCCACGGCCCCTGCGCTCCGTGCGGTTACAGCCCCCCCTGCTGACGAAGCTATGGACACGAGTAGGGCAACATTTAGGGCACCGGTCACACAAAGGAGGCTGGCCCGCGGGGCGTGTTTTGTTTGTGGCTCGATTGAGCATCAAGTAAGGGACTGCCCCGAGCGGTTAAACACCAACGCCCGCCCCTAGAAACTGGGCTAGGGGTGGGCCGAGACGTTCACGTGGGACACACCCACATCGCCACACGACTCCCAGTTACAATCCTTTATGAGGATTTAACCCTGAAGGCCCCAGCCCTGGTGGACAAGGGCTCAGAAGGGAATTTGCTAGACAGCAAATGGGCCAGGGAGATAGGGTTCCCTCTGGTGGCGCTTACCTCGCCTGTGCAGGTACGGGCGCTAGATGGCTCCCTACTCCCTCCAATCACTCACAAGACACCACCAGTAACTCTGGTGGTGTCGGGGAATCACCGGGAGGAAATCGAGTTTTTCGTGACTCCGGCCACCTCCCGTGTGATTTTAGGTTTTCCCTGGATGTTGAAACACAATCCCTGGATCGATTGGCCGTCCGGGGTAGTGGTTCAGTGGAGCGAGACCTGCCATCGGGTATGTTTAGGTTCCTCGGTTCCTCCCGGTTCCCAGGCCAGGGAGGAGGTCAGAGCCCCGCCCAATCTAGGGACGGTGCCGGTGCAGTACCATGACCTTGCGGAGGTGTTCAGCAAGGATCTGGCACTCACCCTTCCCCCGCACCGCCCGTATGATTGTGCCATTGATTTGGTTCCAGGCGTTGAGTTCCCGTCCAGTAGGCTGTACAACCTCTCACGACCTGAACGCGAATCAATGGAGACCTACATCCGGGACTCTTTGGCTGCCGGGTTGATCCGGAATTCCACCTCCCCGATGGGTGCAGGTTTCTTTTTTGTGGGGAAAAAGGATGGCGGATTACGTCCATGCATCGATTACAGGGGGCTGAACGAAATCACGGTTCGTAACCGATACCCCTTACCCTTGTTGGATTCGGTGTTCACGCCCCTGCATGGAGCCAAGATATTCACCAAGCTTGATCTTAGGAATGCGTATCACCTGGTTCGGATCCGGAAGGGAGACGAGTGGAAGACGGCATTTAACACCCCGTTAGGTAATTTTGAGTACCTGGTCATGCCGTTCGGTCTTACAAATGCTCCCGCGACGTTCCAAGCATTGGTTAATGATGTCTTGCGGGACTTCCTGCACCGATTCGTCTTCGTATATTTAGACGACATACTCATCTTTTCTCCGGATCCTGAGACCCATGTCCGACATGTACGTCAGGTCCTGCAGCGGTTATTGGAGAACCGGCTGTTTGTTAAGGGCGAGAAGTGTGAGTTTCACCGCACCTCTTTGTCCTTCCTGGGGTTCATCATCTCCCCCAACTCCGTCGCTCCTGATCCGGCCAAGGTTGCGGCGGTGAGAGACTGGCCCCAACCCACAAGCCGTAGGAAGCTGCAACAGTTCCTCGGCTTTGCGAATTTCTACAGGAGGTTCATTAAGGGCTACAGTCAGGTTGTTAGCCCCCTGACAGCCCTGACCTCACCAAAAGTTCCCTTCACCTGGTCGGATCGTCGCGATGCCGCGTTCAAGGAGTTGAAACGGCGCTTCTTGTCTGCACCCGTTCTGGTGCAGCCCGATCCTAGTCGCCAGTTAGTGGTTGAAGTGGACGCCTTGGACTCAGGGATAGGAGCTGTGCTGTCCCAGAGTGGAAAGACCGATAAGGTCCTTCATCCGTGTGCCTATTTTTCCCGCAGGTTGACCCCGGCTGAATGGAACTATGACGTCGGCAACCGAGAACTCCTTGCGGTGAAAGAGGCTCTTGAAGAGTGGAGACACCTGTTGGAGGGAACGTCCGTGCCATTCACGGTTTTCACTGACCACCGAAACCTGGAGTATATCAGGACCGCCAAGCGGCTGAATCCCAGGCAAGCCCGCTGGTCACTGTTCTTCGGCCGTTTTGACTTCCGCATCACCTACCGGCCCGGGACCAAGAACCAGAAATCGGATGCCTTGTCCCGGGTACACGAAGACGAGGTCAAAGCGGAGTTGTCGGATCCACCGGAACCCATCATCCCGGAGTCCACTATCGTGGCCACCCTCACCTGGACGTAGAGAGAACCGTCCGGGAGGCCCTGGCACGAAGCCCGGACCCCGGGACTGGACCAAAGAACAGACTTTACGTCCCACCAGAGGCAAGGGCTGCAGTCCTGGACTTCTGTCACGGCTCTAAGCTCTCCTGTCATCCAGGGGTGCGAAGAACCGTGGCAGTTGTCCGGCAGCGCTTCTGGTGGGCGTCCCTGGAGGCCGACGTCCGGGACTATATCCAGGCCTGTACCACCTGCGCCAGGGGCAAGGCCGACCATCGCAAGGCTCCCGGACTGCTACAGCCGCTGCCCGTGCCTCATCGCCCCTGGTCCCACATCGGCCTGGATTTTGTCACGGGCCTCCCACCGTCCCAGGGAAACACCGTCATCCTCACGATAGTGGACCGATTCTCCAAGGCGGCCCACTTCGTGGCCCTCCCGAAGCTCCCAACGGCCCAGGAGACAGCGGACCTCCTGGTCCACCACGTCGTCCGCCTGCATGGGATACCATCAGACATCGTCTCCGATCGCGGTCCCCAGTTCTCCTCGCATGTCTGGAGGAGCTTTTGCCGGGAACTGGGGGCCACGGTCAGTCTCTCATCCGGGTATCACCCCCAGACCAACGGGCAAGCAGAGCGGGCCAATCAAGAAATGGAGCAAACACTGCCTTGTGTGACAGCCGCGCACCCGGCGGCCTGAAGTACTCATCTGGCCTGGATCGAGTACGCCCACAACAGTCAAGTGTCATCAGCCACCGGCCTCTCCCCCTTTGAGGTGTGTTTGGGGTATCAGCCCCCATTGTTCCCGGTGGTTGAGGGAGAGGTCGGTGTGCCCTCGGTCCAGGCCCACCTGCGGAAGTGCCGTCGGGTGTGGCGTGCCGCCCGTTCTGCTTTGTTGAAGGCCCGGATGAGGGCGAAGACCCATGCAGACCGGCGGCGGACCCCGGCCCCTACGTATCGCCCCGGGCAGGAAGTGTGGTTGTCCACTGTTAAAGATTTTATATATATGTTTATCACCGTTAAACATTTGTGCCTTTGTCTTTGTTCTGTTATTGTGCTGTTATGCACCTGTCTTAAAAGTAACCCTGAGAATGTACTTGTTATTCAACTTTGTTTTAGCATGCTGGGGTCAGTCTGAACTGGGAGTAAAGAACTGGAGGTTGTTTTGACCGTTGTGAATTTATGGCCTTGTGATATGTGATGCTTAGTGTGCATCTGCCAGGACACTCCAGGCAGATGCAGAACAGATAATAAGTGCAACAGACGAACGGGATGTGCTGACCTCCATTGATAAGATTAAAGAAACTGTTTTTCCACGCAGCTGCACTTATTGACGTATGTGTTTGTTTTACTTGAAGAAACTTGTCATGCGCTGTTCTCCCCCCCCCCCCTTAGGACAAGTTTCACAATGTGGGTAGGGCTTTCTCCTAATAAAAAGAGTGAGCATGCGCAGCAGCCCTCAGTGCTTTCAGTGGTACTACGTGTACGGGCTGTCTGCACTCCTCGCGAGTTAAAATTTGACTTTCTGTCTCACTGGTGTTTCTTGACTCTGTTTGTCTTGTTAAAGGTTTTAAGAATGTTTGGAAGAGAAAATACCCAACATTGACTGGGGGCTACGTCCGGGATCTCAACAATACCGGAGGTGTCCGGCGGAGGTCGTCAAGTCCAGACGAAAATCCTTGGCCAAGGTCCGATCGATTGATCGTGTCTGCAATTGTCGACCGCCGTTGGCATCGTCTGGTTGACGAGATTTTCCCGAAGAAGACAGACAGGAAGTTGAGTCAGTGAGTAGAATTTCTTTGTAACAGTACTGAGTGAGTGGTGATCAGATCACATAAACAGTTAAATTCCGCAAGCGATGATACAGAATCGTCTGTTAATGAAACAGTTAAACTCTGTAAGGAGGTCGGACTCCTCTACGATGGCGAGGAACGCACGTAGTTAAATTCCGAAGGAGGGTGCGGACTCCTCTGTTTATATACGCGTACCGGTAGGGAATAAAAGTGTGATCACATAAACAGTTAAACTCCGTAAACGATGGCGTGGAATCGTCTGTTAATGTAAAGCAGTTAAATTCTGCGAGGAAGGCGGACTCCTCTACGGTTAGCGAAGGACGCACGTAGTTAAATTCCGGAAGGAGGGTACGGACTCCTCTGTTTTAAAACGTAAAGGTAATACCGGTTTTGAGAATAAAAGTGTGAAAGTGTAATACTTTGGACAACGTAAGTGACAACCGTGTGTGTGGAAGCAGAGGCAAGTGATTCCGCTTCCTACGGGGAGGTGAAAGGAATCAACCACACAACGGCAAATTAATTGTCACGTCCAAAGAAAGTGAAAACTTCAGATTTAGAACACCCTAGGTGTGCCCCCGTCTGAAGTCCAAATTATAACAAGGGATAATAAAAATGGGGGGTAAGACGTCTAAAAAGAAAGAAAATTTATCAACTGACGACTGGAAATTTATGGAAGCAAAACATCCAAAAGCAACAAAGAAATTGGAGACCTGGATAAATAAACATGACTTTGACGGACGACTGAACCTGACTAGTATTCAGAAGTGGAAGGAAAGGTTAGAAAAGGAACATAAAGGTGATGAGAAAAAAAAAAAAAAAAAACAGCAAGTAGGGGGTGATTTAGTGGCAGTTTGGGAAGAGGAAGCACAGAACAGACAGAAAGGAGCAGAGAAAAGGAGACTAGAAAAAATGAGGAAAAAGAAAGGAGTAGGGAAAGCAGAGGAAGATGTAATAGTACAACAAGAACCACAAGAACCTCAGAAACAGGCGGCAGGACCGTCTGGAAAATCATTATATCCTCAGGTAGAGGACGAACCACAGCATTATGACTTAGCAGTAAAACCAAAAATAAAAATAGGAAAACCACAAACTCGTAGTCATACAAAATTACCGTCTGCACCACCAATGAATGAGACACATGAAGATGAAGAACAATGTCGCCACCTGACCTGCATGTCACAATGTGGCACAAAGACACTCCAGGTCCTGATGGTGACTATGAAAACAAATTGAAAGACATCTCACCTATGAAGCTGACAATGACAGATTTGATTCATGATGGCAACTCAACAGCTGTCATAACAGTGACAGGTGCCACTGAAGAAGTTTTAAAATTGAGATTCACGGGTATGCCATTACATGTGTCACTTTGTAAACCATATTTGACAGAATGGCAAGATTTGGGACTGACAGTCATGACAGCTTTGTCAGCCACTGATTGGAGCAGAGTTGGACCACGAACGGAGTTCAGTCCATCAACTAAATTGCATAAAGTGCCAGTTAATGTCTCATTAGTGCTGACAGCCGGAACACATATTGATGTGTCCACTTCACAATCCTGAGTGTTTCAGTTGAGTCCTGAAGAAGATGATCTTCTTTCTTCAGTACCATCAGGATTGTGGACAACAGGTCCTTCAGATGTAGGACTGATTAAAAATGCGCAACCTGTAGTTATAAGACCAAAAACAGAATGCAGACCATGTGTAAGACAATATCCATTGAAACCTGATGCAATTGAAGGAATTAGGCCAGTAATAGAGGATTTGTTAACAGCAGGAGTAATAGTGCCATGTCCAGATTCATCATGTAACACACCCATATTTCCTGTAAAAAAGGGCTCTGCCCTCAGTGGGATGGAGAATGATTCAAGATCTGCAGGCAGTAAATGCTGCGGTGATTAAAAGAGCACCATGTGTTCCAGACCCACACACCTTGTTAAATTCGCTGAGACCAAATTCTAATAGTTTCTCACTAATTGACATAAGTAATGCATTTTTCTCTGTGCCAGTACATCCAGATAGTCAATTTTGGTTTGCCTTTACCTTTAAAGGACAACGATATACATTTACCAGATTACCACAGGGTTACGCAGAGAGTCCAACTATTTATTCTCAAGTCATGTCAGCATGTTTAGCCAATTTCGTTCCACCGGCAGATAGCCAACTATTAGTGTATGTTGATGACATTTTGATTGCCTCTGACACACGAGAAAACTGCATAACTGACACAGTAGCATTATTGTGTTTCTTAGTTGATAATGGCCACAAAGTGAGTAAAAACAAACTGCAGTTGTGTAGGGATAAAGTAAAATATTTAGGACATGAATTATCAGCCACAGGGCGTACCATTCTGTCTGACAGGAAGGAAGCAATTTTGCACGCTCCAAAACCACAAACCAAAAAGCAGATGATGTCATTTCTTGGACTGACTAATTACTGCAGGGCATGGATTCCTTGCTATGCAGAGTTGACTAGGCCACTTTCTGATTTGATGTACAAAGATGATATCTCAATGTCAACCGTGTTGGAATGGAACAAAGAGGCTGAGGAAGCCTTTGTAAAAGTGAAACAAACGTTAGTGTCATCTACAGTTTTGGCACTACCAGATTATAGTAAACCATTTATTCAAACAGTGGATTGTAAAAATAACTTTATGACAAGTGTGTTAGTGCAGTCACATGGCACCAAGCTAAGGCCAGTGGCGTACTACTCCTCTAAATTGGATGCAGTAGCAAGTGCTTTGCCACCATGTGTACGCGCTGTAATTGCAGCCTCTATGGCTATTCAAAGTAGCAGTAATGTTGTTCTGTTCCATCAGCTGACATTGAAAGTTCCACATGCAGTTTCTGCACTCCTGTTGCAGACAAACATGAGCTTTTTGTCCCCAGCAAGACATCTTTCGTGCATGTCCTTGCTATTATCACAACCACACCTTACGGTAGAGCGATGTACAACATTGAATCCATCCACATTGATACCTTTACCCGAGGATGGTGAGCCGCACAATTGTCTTGATGAAGCAACTGTCTGCATGAAGGCCCGTGTTGATCTTTTGGATACGCCCATCCCACACAGTATAATTGTGTATGTGGATGGAACCTCCACTAAAAATGCTTATGGACAAACACAATCTGGATATGCTGTTGTCACAAATTCAGAAGTATTGGATTCTACTTCGTTGCCATCATCATTCTCAGCACAAGCAGCTGAATTAGTAGCTCTAACTGCAGCTTGTCATTTATTTAAAGGAAAGGCTGTAACAATTTATACAGACAGCCAGTATGCTTTCAGCACAGTGCATGTGTTTGCAAAATTGTGGAAAGAGCGTGGAATGGTGACATCATCTGGAAAGCCGGTGACTCATGCCACTCTTTTAACAGCACTACTGAAAGCTGTGCAGTTACCACAGAACATTGCTATATGCAAATGTGCGGCTCACACCAAAGGCTCTGATATAGTTTCACAAGGAAATGATTTTGCTGACAGAGCAGCAAAGGAGGCAGCAGTAGCTTCTTCTATTTTTGTTATACAGGAAACCACTCCAGATTTGCATTTAGGTCACACACTGCTTGCTGAGATGCAACAGCAGGCACCTGACAAAGAGAAACAAATGTGGTTAAACAAAGGAGCTACGTTCGCAAATGACTTGCACTTATGACCACAAAAGAAACCCATATTGCCAAAAAATATGTTTAAATGGGCGGCTATCATGAGACATGGCGTGACGCATGTCTCATCAGGGGGTATGATGTCGCAATTACAATCTATTTTTTGTCTTTATGGGTTCGATGCATATGCAAAGCAGCATTGTAGAGCATGCATGACATGTGCAAAACACAACTCACAGGGTAATTTGAGACCCCAAAGAGGCAAATTTCCAACACCACAATATCCCTTTCAAGTGATTCATATGGATTATATACAGCTGAGTAAACATGAAGGAAAAGAATTTTGTTTAGTCATAATTGATGCGTTCTCAAAATGGGTAGAATTGTTCCCCACAAAGCATGCAGATGCACTTACAGTGGCTAAAGCCTTGTGCAAAGACATCATTCCACGATTTGGAATACCAGAAACAGTCTATTCAGATAATGGAGCGCATTTTGTTAATACAATAGTGCAATACGTAGGAGAAGCGCTACAGATTAATCTCAAAAATCATTGTGCTTATCATCCACAAAGTGCCGGATTAGTGGAAAGAATGAATGGGACAGTAAAAAACAGACTTAGGAAGACAATGGAGGAAACAGGCAGACCATGGACACATTGTGTAGATTTGGTAAAAATGTACATAAACATAACTAGTACCATGGGGTTGACACCGTATGAAACATTGTTTGGCAGAAAATACCGATTGCCATATTATGGGCAAATTTGGGATGTACCTGAGGAAGCCAATTTGGCAGATTACATGAGGAAGATGTTAGAAAGACAACGAGGGAGAGTTTCAAACACTGATGATTCCATTTCTCCACAGGATGACCCTAAAGTGGTACCTGGAGACTGGGTGTTGATAAGAAGCATCAAGAGAAAACACTGGCATTCACCTAAATGGGAAGGGCCCCATCAAGTACTACTCACAACACCCACAGCCTTGAAAATTGGGGAAAGAAGTACATGGATTCATTTAACTCACTGTAAGAAAGTCATTTCTGCAGACACAGACAAACAGTAAGAACAGTAGGATAAGACTAGTAATAGTGTGTGAGCTTGGTGTTAAGATCCAGGCTAGACACGAAAGCTAGCAGAAGACATTAAGAAACCACTGTTCTGAACATAGGTGTGCTGTAGTGTGTAGAAATGGCAAAAGAAAAAAACAAAAAGAACGAGGGTTCCTGGACCCAATGGACAGTCCTTATTATGCTACTTTTCTTTTTCGGATTGGGCTTATTATTAAAAACCATAAGCACGGGACATGATAATAAGGACCACATCCACAGATTGCAGAGACCAAAAAGAAGTAACGAAGACCCCAGTCCGATAATAAATGCCACAGTACATAGGTGTGATAGGAACAATGCGTACTGATTTGGTGTACAAGCCTGCATTCCTAGAAATGCTTCTGTGGTCATCTCTGTACCATATAGTGCTCTTACCCATGGAACAAGGGATGGTGATAGAGGGACTAATTACGGAAATAGCTTCTCATGGTATATGACCAATGATCAACTAGATAAGAGATGGGAAACGTTGGTAGCCGATGAATGGAGTAGATGGACACCAGGATGGGCACAAACCGAGTGGGCTAAGTACCAGAGTAAATTCCTTAAAATGTATCAAACAGATGATAAGCTGTTTATAGTGGTGAATACCACAGTAAAAGGAACCATATTCCCACCTGGTATAAAGGGAGACTGTTGGTTGTTCCTCCTCCTTTGGGTATACAAATCAGGAAAAGATCTGTATTTCCATTTTTTCCTCTGTGAAACAGATAGAGTACAGCAACCAATATTGACAGAATTAAGTACATCAAAGGGGGTGTCCATACAAGCAAAGGGGGTGTCCATACAAGGCACAAAAGACATGAAGGCAGATGACTGGTTCCTAGTAACTACAGGAATTAGTGGACAAAATAACAATTGGCTTTTAATGGCAGAACAAGCAGGACTAGCTACAAAGAAGGACTGTGTTGTATGTATGGGACACTATTAGTGTCTATAGCAGTGTTTGCTGCGATTTTGACATTGTGTGGATGTTGTTGTATTCCGTGTATACGTGGACTTATTAATCGAATGATCACAACAGCAATAGGGCCAGGAATGCCCACTTCAGCTACATACCCTCTCCTTGGATCAGAAGCCGAGGACGATGACGAGGATGAAGATGACCACAATGATGACTGGGAGCAAGGAGTTCATGAACTTTTCCCTGACCAAACCAAGTATAACGACCCAGACACCGATGATGATGACAATGATGACATGACCTCTGGGGTGTAAGCCTGTAGAACATACCATGATGAACCTCTTAGCGAAAATCTCGCAAAAGAAGTGCTAAGCTAGGTGATAACTGCTATATATATGTTTAACATGCGATAAACAGGAGGGAAATGTTAAAGATTTTATATATATGTTTATCACCGTTAAACATTTGTGCCTTTGTCTTTGTTCTGTTATTGTGCTGTTATGCACCTGTCTTAAAAGTAACCCTGAGAATGTACTTGTTATTCAACTTTGTTTTAGCATGCTGGGGTCAGTCTGAACTGGGAGTAAAGAACTGGAGGTTGTTTTGACCGTTGTGAATTTATGGCCTTGTGATATGTGATGCTTAGTGTGCATCTGCCAGGACACTCCAGGCAGATGCAGAACAGATAATAAGTGCAACAGACGAACGGGATGTGCTGACCTCCATTGATAAGATTAAAGAAACTGTTTTTCCACGCAGCTGCACTTATTGACGTATGTGTTTGTTTTACTTGAAGAAACTTGTCATGCGCTGTTCTCCCCCCCCCCCCCCCCCCCCCCTTAGGACAAGTTTCACAATGTGGGTAGGGCTTTCTCTTAATAAAAAGAGTGAGCATGCGCAGCAGCCCTCAGTGCTTTCAGTGGTACTACGTGTACGGGCTGTCTGCACTCCTCGCGAGTTAAAATTTGACTTTCTGTCTCACTGGTGTTTCTTGACTCTGTTTGTCTTGTTAAAGGTTTTAAGAATGTTTGGAAGAGAAAATACCCAACATCCACCAAGGACATCCCACTACAAGTGGCCTCCCCAAAACTGCAGGACAGGTACATAGGACCGTTTAAAATTCTCAAGGTCCTCAATCCCGCCGCAGTGAGGCTTCGGCTTCCAGCCTCACTGCGGATCCGTCCAGTATTTCATGTGTCAAAGCTCAAGCCCCATCACACCTCGCCCCTCTGTACACCCGGTCCGGCACCACCTCCTGCCCGGATCATCGATGGCGAGCCGGCTTGGACAGTGCGCCGGTTGTTGGACGTCCGACGGATGGGCCGGGGCTTTCAATATCTGGTGGACTGGGAGGGGTACGGTCCCGAAGAACGCTCCTGGGTGAAGAAGAGCTTCATCCTGGACCCGGCCCTCCTGGCCGACTTCTACCGTCGCCACCCGGACAAGCCCGGTCCTGGCACCCGTTGAGGGGGGGGTTCTGTTGTGTGGGCCGCTGAAGAGGAGGTACTGCTGGCCCACCACCACCAGAGGGCGCCCTGCCTGGAGTGCGGGCTCCAGGCACCAGAGGGCGCTGCCGCCTCACGGGAGCAGCTACGGTGACAGCTGTCACCCATCACCTGAGACAGCTGACGGCAATCATCAGTGGGGTATATCAGCAGGACGGCACCTCCACCTCATTGCCGAGATATCGTTTCTACCGGAGAGGTAACGTATCGAAGCTAACGGAGTGTATCTTTTTGGATTGTGCTAGTTTGTGGATTACTGTTCCAACGAGAGGTGGAGGTAACTTCCCTGCTGTTCGGAGTCCTGGGTGCAAACGCGCCCCCATCTAACTGTCCTTTGTTCCTCGCCAGCAGTACCAGGTCCGACACGCGGAGGCAGTGGCCACCTGGGAGTTCGGGATTTGGCGGCTCCAGTATTCCCGGGGTCCTGTGGCGGAGGAAGCCGTGTGATTCCGGTCTTACCTTGGAGAGGCGTCTCCTATCTTCGAGCCTGCCCACACAACACTTTTGTGAATTGACTGTTGTTCATTTCCGTGATTGGTTGTATTCGTTGTGCACATTCACAACAGTAAAGCGTGGTTATTTTGACTTACTCCATTGTCTGTTCATTTGCGCCCCCTGTTGTGGGTCCGTGTTCCTACACTTTCACAACAAAAAAAAACAAACAAAAAAGATTAATCGAAAAAATAAACGATTACTAAAATAATTATTTACAGCCCTATTTTGATTTACAAGTCAGAGCATTTTACAGATTAAATGTGAATAAGCCAGTTTTGAGTTTCTCACTGTGCATGCGTTTTCAAAACTGGTGACAGTTACTTTGTGCACAGCAGAACAACGTTGTCAGTTGCTTTAGGCCCTAATTTTATATTTTATTGACTGTACAACCAGTGACACAGCACCCATTTGGTGCATTCACTGGATTAGAACCGATCAAAATATTACAGAAGACAAAGAATTTTTACTTGACAGTTTAAAGTGAGTTTTCTTTGTTTCAGAGGGCTTCATACCCATTAAATTTCACCAGAATACGAGGTCTGCGAGAAAAATAACGTACCTTTTTATTTTTTTCAAAAACTATATGGATTTGAATCATGTGCGATTACATCAGCCAACCTTGAACCCTCGTGCGCATGCGTGAGTTTTTTCACGCCTGTCGGTTACGTCATTCGCCTGTGGGCAGGCTTTGAGTGAGGAGTGGTCCACCCCCCTCGTCGGAATTCCTTTGTCTGACTTCTTGCTGAGAGACTGGCGCTTTGCTTTATCAAAATTTTTTCAGAACCTGTGAGGCAGATTGAAGTGGACACCATTCGAGAAATTCAGCTTGTTTTCGGTGAAAATTTTAACGGCTGATGAGATTATGGGGTGTTACTGTTGCCTTAAGGACTTCTCATGGAGCGGGATGTCGCGCAGTTCATTGCTTTAACCCATGCCATATGCATTCAGACTGCACTGCCTTGCACGTTTAAGATGTCACTAACTTATTACAATACTTTTTAATTGACGTTTTCGATGAATTGGTATAGGATTTCACAGATGGGATATTTACTGAATGCTGATTTTACACTGATATTTACACTGCCTGATGATTTTTATTCTGTACAGATTGAGGCTTTATTAATGTCCCCTAATTTGCGCAAAAATCAGTAACTTAAAATTGACAAAATATTGAAGGTGGTCTAGTATGACACGTCACATGACTAACAAAAAAACCCGGCTGCAGAGTAAATTCATCGAATGCAAATGACCAGCACTAATTCAATTCAAAAACATTTAATGAAAAGCTACATTTACACTCTCTGCTAAAGTGCCTGACGTAGGTCAGTGCTGCTCAAAGATAAAAGTATGTAAATTTTTGAACACAGCAGCTAATGCCATATCCGTCCAGTATTAATGTGTAGCATTTGAAATATAACGTGTCTATTCCACAGGTTGCTGTTCTCTTGCGATTGCCCATGATCAAAAAACGGGATGAAACTGCTCATTCCGGCTTGCCTCCTCACAGGCTGACTAGTAAACTGCAGACCTGGCAACCCACCTGAAAACATAAATGAGCTGTGTCCTCAGCCAGAATCACAACAAATACTGCTTCTGCTTCAAATTTTACACCCAGATGGAGCACGATCAAACAAGTTTCAAGCTGTATTCGCTCGAAATACCTATTTAAAGATGTCTAAGCATAGTTGAATCCAGTGGCGGATGCTGGTCTTTCAAGGAGGGGAAGCTCAGTTTCGGCCTACATCATAAAATGTGTTTTATTTATACGTAAATTCTACCCTCTGTTCCTTTTCAAGAAACTGATCTGTGACCCTGTCGTACCAACAAGGCGTCTTTTCTAGGGACTTGACTAGTGTCCTCTCAATGGCCAGCAGAGCTAGGCTGCTTAAACGGCCTTGGCCCATGGTGTTGCGGGTGTAAGACTAGAGCCGCTTTAAACAGCTCCTCTCTACACCTGCAGATGTAGCTCCAGTCGTTGCCACTAATGACAATAATTTGTACACCTGAGGCATTGCATTGTCCAACTCCATGTCTTTCAGAAATAGCAAGAAATCACATAGCTTTCCCCTGTTGCCCTGCAAGTCCTGGTTTGAATATAGGACTTGAAGTTCAGACCTCAGTCTCCCTGAATCAAAGAACTGGCCAAAACTTTTCAGGACACTCTGAAATGCCTCCTCTGGAAACACTTGTCTCATCTCATCAAATTTCCCTGGATTGACCAATTCCAAGAAGCGCAGACTTTCCAAATTTGCAAAACGCCGAGGTAGCTGCTCTGTGAGATTGTCTAGGATGGCCATGTACAGATTTCTGTAGCGCTCCTTGGGATCCTGTAGTTGTGACAGACAGTGTTTTCTCATGGGCTCAGTTTGTGGGTCTGTTGTGAGATCTGCTGCTTTGGCATAAACAGCTTGGAAAGCCCACTCTGACCTCTTCTCTTTGACAAAAGCAAGAAGAGACTCAATTCTTTTCTTGCAGTACAGAACATCCATAGCTCTCTGCTGGACAATGTCAAACACCACATCAGTCTCAGAGAAGATATGTGTACAACATGAACACAAACTGAAAATCCTCCAGTTTCATCAGCAGGTCTTTAGCACAGTCTGTGTCATCATCCATGGACTTATCTGCAGTGATCATCTCAAAGGTTTGCAGGAGGGCATCATAATTGTGTGTGTAACAGTGCTCACTATCCGTGATGTGAAATTCCATCGAGTAGGAGCATTTCTGGGCAACCTTGAGCAGCCTGCAGACTCAAGAAAAGACATCCTCTTTGTGGATTTGGAGAAAAATGTGGCAAACCCAGAAAGTGATGCAAAAAATATTCTGCTCTCAGATAAGCATTTAGCCCCTTGAGACAGAACCAGATTCATAGCAATGCACAAACATTGCACCGGGGGCTATTGCTTTAACTTTGGCCTGCAAACCATTGAGAGCTGAAGCCATGACAGCAGCCCCATCATAGGTTTGCACCACAAGTTTCTCCCTGAAATTGTAGCCCTGCATGTTCTCATTCAAGACTTCAAAAACAGACTGAGCATCTCTTCCCCCAGAAACATCAAAAAATCCAATAAAGCGCTCCTGAATTTTACCTGCCCTACCCACATAGCAAACAATGACAGAGTTGAGCATGGCAAGCTATATCAGTTGTTTCATCCACCTGCCATGCAAAAAAGGGAGCAGCCTGGTTTTCATCCTTGATCTCATCAGAAACAGTGGCTGAAAGAGCAGAGATCAAGTCATTTTGGATTGCATGGGACATACCAGAAAACACAGCTGATGACTGGAATTGTGTGGCCAGGACAGAGTCATATTTAGCTAATGTTTCATTAAACTCCCTGTAATTCCCCTTGTTGGATGATTCAGCACTCATCATGCCCCCTAAATGACAGCTCCTGATGGCCAAGCAAGGAAGTCACATCAATAAGGCGGTTTAGGAAAGCTCTGTTTTGTTTAACTGCTTCATTATGTTTTGCCACTTGAATGCGAGCGCCTTCATTGATTGCATGGTCAACCCTGACTCTGCCCAGGCAACTTAACCTTGCACATGCACTCACATGTTCATTGCTTTTTTCATGCCTTTTGTATGCCCTGTCAAAGTTGGACAGATCCCCAAAACCCACTTTTGACCAGACAACACATCCCTGAGATGGTTTCATTAAGAGGCATAGCCAACAGTACATTTTATTTGTTACAGCACTTCCAGTCAGCCAGCTCACTTTGTCATACCAGGACAGCTGAAAAGACCTGTTACTTAGTTGATCTGCTCTGCTGTTTAACTCGTGCTGTTTTTCTTCGTAAGGAAGACTATCAAATGGCTTCGCCAAAATCCGGTCCACAACATTCAAATTGTCTGGCATCATGTGCAGCTTGCTACCTAGCTAACTCGCTAGCTGGGACTGGCGCGAGGCTCGTGTGAAATGTGTCTGCCTGTGAGTGCTTTGTGACGGTGGAGGAGCTCAGCAGCACCCGCTGCTCGGTAGGGAGAGAAACTTCGATAGAAGTCAGAAAGAGTGATAGAAGTCAGTCTCCAAACACAAGCAACTACAAAAAAAAAACACCAGAAATAGAAGCTCGATTTGTCGCTAGTCGTTTTTAACAAAGAAAATGCCGCTAAGAGGACTAGGAAAGTCTCCGGTTCAACTCAGAACAGAATGAAAATTAAAAAAGCTCCCATGGATGTTTACACCAAAAGATCGCTGATTCGCTCATTTCGCTGTCAATCAAAAAGGGATTCAGCCTCAGACAGATCATCCAATCATCATGCAGAAGCTGAACGTCCGGGCCTGCCGAGGCCAGCCCACTGCCCCATAGACCCCCGGAGACGCTGAGCGTCCGATGGGCGGGACAAAGCCCAGCATTTATCCAATGACTCGTCTCGTTTCGCTGCAGTCTTTGCTTTGTTATTGAACTCTGTGGACGCTCAGCGTCCACACTGTTTAAAGCACTGTGAAGCTGCAGGTTTGAGTGAGAGGAAAGCCGCGTTGTTACCAGTGATAAGAAGCTGATTCTGAACAAAGGTTGAGCGTGTTGTAGCGCATATTTAGTCAATGACATGTACACACAACAGTATATATGTGATCACTTATTTTTTGACATTTTAGGGGAAGCTGAGCTTCCCTTGCAGTCTTGGAGCAATCGCCTCTGGTTGAATCTGTTAAGACTACAAAACATCTGGAAGTTGCCACACACAAGTGAAGATTTGGCGAGTCGGGATGAAAGTTTTGAACAGCTCGCCGATTTTAAACCCCAACTTCAAAGCTGGTGCCGATGATGGCAGTAACTACTGTGTATACCACGTTTGTTCACAATTGACAAAAATGGATCAAGAAGTTACTGTGATACTTAAACGCACTGTAATTTGATATTTGGGGATGAAACGGGAAGGAATGGCGCTCTGGGGAATAGAATACAAAATTTTGTCATTGCACATATATACATAAAACGAAACTTGTCCTGTGGATTTAACGCATCTTAATTACAGTTACACACAGTCTAGCCACTAGGAGCAGTGGGCAGATAAAGGATAAAGATTACACTTTTTATATAGGCTTTAAAGGATTACATAAAAAAAAAAAACTGCTTTATGGATTCTCACCAAATTTGCACCACAGATGGATATCAGGGCATGGAAGACTCCACTGAATTTTGGAGATGATCCAGATCCAAATGGGTGGACGTCAGAAATCACTGATTGCTCTAACTTGTTATAAGTTCTGTAATTAATTTAAATTAACATGTATTTCGACAGTGTGTGTGTGTATAATGTGTGTGTATGTATGTATATGTATATATATATATATATATATCAATCAATCAATCAATTTTTTTTTATATAGCGCCAAATCACAACAAACAGTTGCCCCAAGGCACCTTATATTGTAAGGCAAGGCCATACAATAATTATGTAAAACTCCAACGGTCAAAACGACCCCCTGTGAGCAAGCACTTGGCTACAGTGGGAAGGAAAAACTCCCTTTTAACAGGAAGAAACCTCCAGCAGAACCAGGCTCAGGGAGGGGCAGTCTTCTGCTGGGACTGGTTGGGGCTGAGGGAGAGAACCAGGAAAAAGACATGCTGTGGAGGGGAGCAGAGATTGATCACTAATGATTAAATGCAGAGTGGTGCATACAGAGCAAAAAGAGAAAGAAACAGTGCATCATGGGAACCCCCCAGCAGTCTACGTCTATAGCAGCATAACTAAGGGATGGTTCAGGGTCACCTGATCCAGCCCTAACTATAAGCTTTAGCAAAAAGGAAAGTTTTAAGCCTAATCTTAAAAGTAGAGAGGGTGTCTGTCTCCCTGATCTGAATTGGGAGCTGGTTCCACAGGAGAGGAGCCTGAAAGTTGAAGGCTCTGCCTCCCATTCTACTCTTACAAACCCTAGGAACTACAAGTAAGCCTGCAGTCTGAGAGCGAAGCGCTTTATTGGGGTGATATGGTACTACGAGGTCCCTAAGATAAGATGGGACCTGATTATTCAAAACCTTATAAGTAAGAAGAAGAATTTTAAATTCTATTCTAGAATTAACAGGAAGCCAATGAAGAGAGGCCAATATGGGTAAGATATGCTCTCTCCTTCTAGTCCCCGTTAGTACTCTAGCTGCAGCATTTTGAATTAACTGAAGGCTTTTTAGGGAACTTTTAGGACAACCTGATAATAATGAATTACAATAGTCCAGCCTAGAGGAAATAAATGCATGAATTAGTTTTTCAGCATCACTCTGAGACAAGACCTTTCTAATTTTAGAGATATTGCGTAAATGCAAAAAAGCAGTCCAACATATTTGTTTAATATGCGCTTGGAATGACATATCCTGATCAAAAATGACTCCAAGATTTCTCACAGTATTACTAGAGGTCAGGGTAATGCCATCCAGAGTAAGGATCTGGTTAGACACCATGTTTCTAAGATTTGTGGGGCCAAGTACAATAACTTCAGTTTTATCTGAGTTTAAAAGCAGGAAATTAGAGGTCATCCATGTCTTTATGTCTGTAAGACAATCCTGCAGTTTAGCTAATTGGTGTGTGTCCTCTGGCTTCATGGATAGATAAAGCTGGGTATCATCTGCGTAACAATGAAATTTAAGCAATACCGTCTAATAATACTGCCTAAGGGAAGCATGTATAAAGTGAATAAAATTGGTCCTAGCACAGAACCTTGTGGAACTCCATAATTAACTTTAGTCTGTGAAGAAGATTCCCCATTTACATGAACAAATTGTAATCTGTTAGACAAATATGATTCAAACCACCGCAGCGCAGTGCCTTTAATACCTATGGCATGCTCTAATCTCTGTAATAAAATTTTATGGTCAACAGTATCAAAAGCAGCACTGAGGTCTAACAGAACAAGCACAGAGATGAGTCCACTGTCCGAGGCCATATATATATATATATATATATATATATATATATATATATATATATATATATATATATATATATATGTATATATATATATATATATATATACGAGGGCTGTCAATAAAGTTACGGTCCTTTTATTTTTTTCAAAAACTATATGGATTTCATTCATATGTTTTTACGTCAGACATGCTTGAACCCTCGTGCGCATGCGTGAGTTTTTCCACGCCTGTCGGTGACGTCATTCGCCTGTGAGCACTCCTTGTGGGAGGAGTCGTCCAGCCCCTCGTCGGAATTCCTTTGTCTGAGAAGTTGCTGAGAGACTGGCGCGTTGTTTGATCAGAATTTTTCTAAACCTGTGAGACACATCGAAGTGGACACGGTTCGAAAAATTAAGCTGGTTTTCAGTGAAACTTTTAACAGCTGATGAGAGATTTTGAGGTGATTCTGTCGCTTTAAGGACTTTTCACGGTGTGAGACGTCGTGCAGCGCTCTCAGGCGGCGTCATCAGCCTGTTTCAAGCTTAAAACCTCCACATTTCAGGCTCTATTGATCCAGGACGTCGTGAGAGAACAGAGAAGTTTCAGAAGAAGTCGGTTTCAGCATTTTATCCGGATATTCCACTGTTAAAGGAGATTTTTTTAATGAAAGACGTGCGGACGGGTCCGCGCGTCGGGACGCAGCCGACGCGGTGCGGCGGCACAGGAAAAACACCTCCGTGTTGATAACCATTTGTAAAATCCAGGCGGCTTTTGATGGCTTTCAGTGGAGTGAGTATATGAGAAATTGTTTAACAGGCAGGACATGTTCCAACTTGTCCTTAAGGCTTTCAACAGAGGTGTTTTTTCCTGTGGCGGAGCGTCGCGGCGGCTGCGTCCCGACGCGCGGACCCGTCCGCACGTCTTTCATTAAAAAAAATCTCCTTTAACAGTGGAATATCCGGATAAAATGCTGAAACCGACTTCTTCTGAAACTTCTCTGTTCTCTCACGATGTCCTGGATCAATAGAGCCTGAAATGTGGATGTTTTCAGCTTGAACAGGCTGACGACGCCGCCTGAGAGCGCAGCGCGACGTCTCGCACCGTGAAAAGTACTTAAAGCGACAGAATCACCTCAAAATCTCTCATCAGCCGTTAAAATTTTCACTGAAAACCAGCTTAATTTTTCGAACCGTGTCCACTTCGATGTGTCTCACAGGTTAGAAAAAATTTTGATCAAACAACGCGCCAGTCTCTCAGCAACTTCTCAGACAAAGGAATTCCGACGAGGGGCTGGACGACTCCTCCCACAAGGAGTGCTCACAGGCGAATGACGTCACCGACAGGCGTGGAAAAACTCACGCACGCGCACGAGGGTTCAAGCATGTCTGACGTAAAAACATATGAATGAAATCCATATAGTTTTTGAAAAAAATAAAAAGGACCGTAACTTTATTGACAGCCCTCGTATATGTATATATATATATGTATATATATATGTATATGTATATGTATATATATATATGTATATGTATGTATATATATATATACGAGGGCTGTCAATAAAGTAACGGTCCTTTTTATTTTTTTCAAAACTATATGGATTTCATTCATATGTTTTTACGTCAGACATGCTTGAACCCTCGTGCGCATGCGTGAGTTTTTCCACGCCTGTCGGTGACGTCATTCGCCTGTGAGCACTCCTTGTGGGAGGAGTCGTCCAGCCCCTCGTCGGAATTCCTTTGTCTGAGAAGTTGCTGAGAGACTGGCGCGTTGTTTGATCAAAATTTTTTCTAAACCTGTGAGACACATCGAAGTGGACACGGTTCGAAAAATTAAGCTGGTTTTCAGTGAAAATTTTAACGGCTGATGAGAGATTTTGAGGTGATTCTGTCGCTTTAAGTACTTTTCACGGTGCGAGACGTCGCGCTGCGCTCTCAGGCGGCGTCGTCAGCCTGTTCAAGCTGAAAACATCCACATTTCAGGCTCTATTGATCCAGGACATCGTGAGAGAACAGAGAAGTTTCAGAAGAAGTCGGTTTCAGCATTTTATCCGGATATTCCACTGTTAAAGGAGATTTTTTTAATGAAAGACGTGCGGACGGGTCCGCGCGTCGGGACGCAGCCGCCGTGACGCTCCGCCACAGGAAAAACACCTCTGTTGAAAGCCTTAAGGACAAGTTGGAACATGTCCTGCCTGTTAAACAATTTCTCATATACTCACTCCACTGAAAGCCATCAAAAGCCGCCTGGATTTTACAAATGGTTATCAACACGGAGGTGTTTTTCCTGTGCCGCCGCACCGCGTCGGCTGCGTCCCGACGCGCGGACCTGTATATATATATATATATATGTATATATATATATATATATATATATATATATATATATATATATATATATATATATATATATATGTATATATATATATATATATATATATATATATATGTATGTATATATATATGTATATATTGTTGTGAAAGTGTAGGAACACGGACCCACAACAGGGGGCGCAAATGAACGGACAATGGAGGAATCAAATAACACTGTTTTTACTGTTGTGAAAACAGGCACAACAACACAGCCAATAACAACGGTGTCGTGTGGGCAGGCTCGACGATAGGAGACGTCTGTCCAAGTTGAACCGGAACCAACCCGATTTCCTCTGCCACCGAACCCCGGGAATACTGGAGCTGCCAAGTCCCGAATCCCCAGGTGGCCACTGCCTCCGCTCGTCGGATCCGGTACTGCTGGCAAGGAACAAAAACAGTCAGGTGTGGATGCGGCTGCACCCAGTAACACGGAGGGTGGAGAGTCCACCTCCACCTCTCGTTAACAACGATACAGGAGTGTAGGAAGGTGAGTACTTATCCAAAAGTTGTTCAGTAGTCAGCTGTCCTACAAATGCTCCACAAGAAATACAACAATGGTTAATTATATGTATGGGCAGAGATTGTTACCTCTTTGGTCAGGCGATATCTCGGCAAATGAGGTGGAGATGCCGTCCTGCTGATATACCTCCGTATTGATTGGGATCAGCTGTCTCCAGTGATGGATGACAGCTGTCGTCCTGGCTGCTCCCGTAAGGCGGCAGCGCCCTCCGGTGCCTGGAGCCCGCACTCCAGGCAGGGCGCCCTCTAGTGGTGGTGGGCCAGCAGTACCTCCTCTTCAGCGGCCCACACAACAGGACCCCCCCCTCAACGGGCGCCTCCTGGCGCACGACCGGGTTTGTCAGGGTGGCGACGGTAGAAGTCGGCCAGGAGGGCCGGGTCCAGGATGAAGCCCTTCTTCACCCAGGAGCGTTCTTCGGGGCCGTACCCCTCCCAGTCCACCAGATACTGAAAACCCCGGCCCATTCGTCGGACGTCAAGGAGCCGGCGCACGGTCCAAGCCGGCTCTCCGTCGATGATCCGGGCAGGAGGTGGCGCCGGACCCGGAGTGCAGAGGGGTGAGGTGTGATGGGGTTTAATCCTGGAGACGTGGAATACTGGATGAATCCGCAGTGAGGCCGGAAGCTGGAGCCTCACTGCGGCGGGATTGATGACCTTGAGTATCTTGTAAGGGCCGATGTATCGTTCTTGCAGTTTTGGGGAGTCCACTTGAAGGGGAATGTCCTTGGTGGACAACCACACTTCCTGCCCAGGACGATACGTGGGAGCCGGGGCCCGCCGCCGGTCTGCATGGTTCTTCGCCCTCGTCCGGGCCTTTAACAAAGCAGAACGGGCGGCACGCCACACCCGACGGCACTTCCGTAGGTGGGCCTGGACCGAGGGCACACCGACCTCCCCCTCAACCACCGGAAACAACGGGGGTTGATACCCCAAGCACACCTCAAAAGGGGAGAGGCCGGTGGCTGACGACACTTGACTGTTGTGGGCGTACTCGATCCAGGCCAGGTGGGTACTCCAGGCCGTCGGGTGCACGGCTGTCACACAGCGTAGGGTCTGCTCCATCTCCTGGTTGGCCCGTTCTGCTTGTCCGTTGGTCTGGGGGTGATACCCGGACGAGAGACTGACCGTAGCCCCCAGTTCCCGGCAAAAGCTCCTTCAAACATGCGAGGAGAACTGGGGACCACGATCGGAGACGATGTCTGATGGTATCCCATGCAGACGGACGACGTGGTGGACTAGGAGGTCCGTTGTCTCCTGGGCCGTTGGTAGCTTCGGGAGGGCCACGAAGTGGGCCGCCTTGGAGAATCGGTCCACTGTCGTGAGAATGACGGTGTTTCCCTGGGACGGCGGGAGACCCGTGACAAAATCCAGGCCGATGTGAGACCAGGGGCGATGAGGCACGGGCAGCGGCTGTAGCAATCCCGATGTCTTGCGGTGGTCGGCCTTGCCCCTGGCGCAGGTGGTACAGGCCTGGATGTAACCCCGGACGTCGGCCTCCAGGGACGCCCACCAGAAGCGCTGCCGGACGACTGCCACGGTTCTTCGCACCCCAGGATGACAGGAGAGCTTAGAACCGTGACAGAAGTCCAGAACTGCAGCCCTGGCTTCTGGTGGGATGTAGAGTTTGTTCTTCGGTCCGGTTCCGGGGTCCGGGTCTCGTGTCAGGGCCTCCCGGACGGTCTTCTCCACGTCCCAGGTGAGGGCGGCCATGATAGCGGACTCCGGGATGATGGGATCCGGGGGATCCGACGACTCCGTTTTGACCTCATCTTCATGTACCCGGGACAAAGCATCCGATCTTTGGTTTTTGGTCCCGGGACGGTAGGTGATCCGGAAGTCAAAACGGCCGAAGAACAGTGACCAGCGGGCTTGCCTGGGATTCAGCCGCTTGGCGGTCCTGATATACTCCAGGTTCCAGTGGTCAGTGAAAACCATGAATGGCACAGACGTTCCCTCCAACAGATGTCTCCACTCCTCAAGAGCCTCTTTCACCGCAAGGAGCTCTCGATTGCCGACGTCATAGTTCCGTTCGGCTGGGGTCAACCTGCGGGAAAAATAGGCACACGGGTGAAGGACCTTATCGGTCTTCCCGCTCTGGGACAGCACGGCTCCTATCCCTGAGTCCGAGGCGTCCACTTCAACCACTAACTGGCGACTAGGATCGGGCTGCACCAGAACAGGTGCAGACGAGAAGCGCCGTTTCAACTCCTTGAATGCGGCATCGCACCGATCCGACCAGGTGAAGGGGACTTTTGGTGAGGTCAGGGCTGTCAGGGGGCTAACTACCTGACTGTAGCCCTTAATGAACCTCCTGTAGAAATTAGCAAAGCCTAGGAACTGTTGCAACTTCCTACGGCTTGTGGGTTGGGGCCAGTCTCTCACCGCCGCGACCTTGGCCGGATCAGGAGCGACGGATTTGGAGGAGATGATGAACCCCAGGAAGGACAAAGACGTGCGGTGGAACTCACACTTCTCGCCCTTCACAAACAGCCGGTTCTCCAACAACCGCTGCAGGACCTGACGTACATGCCGGACATGAGTCTCAGGATCCGGAGAAAAGATGAGTATATCGTCTAGATATACGAAGACGAACCGGTGCAGGAAATCCCGCAAGACATCATTAACTAATGCTTGGAACGTCGCGGGGGCGTTTGTGAGGCCGAACGGCATGACCAGGTACTCAAAGTGACCTAAGGGGGTGTTAAATGCCGTTTTCCACTCGTCTCCCTTCCGGATCCGAACCAGATGATACGCATTTCTAAGATCGAGCTTGGTGAAGATTTGGGCTCCATGCAGGGGTGTGAACACCGAATCCAACAGGGGCAACGGGTATCGGTTGCGAACCGTGATTTCGTTCAGCCCCCTATAATCAGTGCATGGACGAAGTCCGCCGTCTTTTTTACCCACAAAAAAGAAACCTGCGCCCATCGGGGAGGTGGAATTCCGGATCAACCCGGCAGCTAATGAGTCCCGGATGTAGGTCTCCATTGATTCGCGCTCAGGCCGTGAGAGGTTGTACAGCCTACTGGACGGGAACTCACTGCCTGGAACCAAATCAATGGCACAATCATACGGACGGTGGGGGGGAAGTGTGAGAGCCAGATCCTTGCTGAACACGTCGACAAGGTCGTGGTACTCCACCGGCACCGTCCCCAGATTGGGCGGGACTCTGACCTCCTCCTTAGCTTGGGAGCCGGGAGGAACCGAGGAACCTAGACACACCCGATGGCAGGTCGCGCTCCACTGAACCACTACCCCGGACGGCCAGTCGATCCGGGGATTGTGCTTCAACATCCAGGGAAATCCTAAAACCACACGGGAGGTGGCCTGTGTCACAAAAAACTCGATCACCTCCCGGTGATTTCCTGACACCACCAGAGTTACAGGTGGTGTCTTATGCGTGATCGGAGGGAGTAGGGAGCCATCTAGTGCCCGAACCTGTACAGGCGAGGTAAGCGCCACCAGAGGGAGCCCTATCTCCCTGGCCCATCTGCTGTCCAACAGATTCCCCTCAGAGCCCGTGTCCACCAGTGCTGGGGCCTTCAGGGTTGAGTCCTCATAAAGGATCGTAACTGGGAGTCGTGTGGCAATGTGGGTGTGTCCCACGTGAATGTCTCGGCCCACCCCTAGCCCAGTTTCTAGGGGGCGGGCGTTGGAGCTTAACTGCTCGGGGCAGTCTCTCATATGGTGCTCTATTGCACCACAAACAAAACAAGCTCCGTGGGCCCATCTCCTCTGTGCATCTGGTGCCCTAAAAACCCATCATATGTCAGAAGGAGCCGTGAATTCTGCTCCCAGAGCGCTGTAGCCCAAGCGCGTGCCTCACCGCGAAGCAGGTTTATTACATAAGCTACTTTGCTAGCGTCAGTCGCGTACATGACGGGACGCTGTGCGAAGACGAGCGAGCACTGCATAAGAAAATCTGCGCACGTCTCCACACAGCCTCCGTACGGTTCTGGGGGGCTTATGTAAGCTTCAGGGGAAGGTGGGTGAGGTCGTTGAACGACCAGTGGAACATCGCTGTTACGCACAGGGTCGACGGGAGGGAGAGCCGCAGCGGCGCCCGGGGGGCGCGCTTCCACTTGTGCGGCGAGAGCCTCCACCCTGCGGTTCAGGAGGACGTTCTGCTCGGTCATTAAATCCATCCGAGTCGTGAAAGCGGTGAGGATCCGCTGCAACTCACCGATCACCCCTCCCGAGGATGCCTGCGCGTCCTGTTCTTTCATTGGCTGTTCAACAGCCGGTTGACGCCCCTCCGGATCCATGACGCTGGCCGAGATATCCTGTTGTGAAAGTGTAGGAACACGGACCCACAACAGGGGGCGCAAATGAACGGACAATGGAGGAATCAAATAACACTGTTTTTACTGTTGTGAAAACAGGCACAACAACACAGCCGATTACAATATTGAGACTGAGTCCAATAACAACAGTGTCGTGTGGGCAGGCTCGACGATAGGAGACGTCTGTCCAAGTCGAACCGGAACCAACCCGATTTCCTCTGCCACCAAACCCCGGGAATACTGGAGCCGCCAAGTCCCGAATCCCCAGGTGGCCACTGCCTCCGCTCGTCGGATCCGGTACTGCTGGCAAGGAACAAAAACAGTCAGGTGTGGATGCGGCTGCACCCAGTAACACGGAGGGTGGAGAGTCCACCTCCACCTCTCGTTAACAACGATACAGGAGTGTAGGAAGGTGAGTACTTATCCAAAAGTTGTTCAGTAGTCAGCTGTCCTACAAATGCTCCACAAGAAATACAACAATGGTTAATTATATGTATGGGCAGAGATTGTTACCTCTTTGGTCAGGCGATATCTCGGCAAATGAGGTGGAGATGCCGTCCTGCTGATATACCTCCGTATTGATTGGGATCAGCTGTCTCCAGTGATGGATGACAGCTGTCGTCCTGGCTGCTCCCATAAGGCGGCAGCGCCCTCCGGTGCCTGGAGCCCGCACTCCAGGCAGGGCGCCCTCTAGTGGTGGTGGGCCAGCAGTACCTCCTCTTCAGCGGCCCACACAACATATATATATGTATATATATATATATGTATATATATATGTATATATATGTATATATATATATATATATGTGTGTGTATATATATATATGTATCTCTACCTTTTTTATTCTTTTTAATTATATCATTTAATATATTCCATGTATTTTTTATATTATTCTTGCTTTTAACAAGTAACTCACCGTAATATTCTTTCTTACTAGATCTCATAATATGAATGAATTTGTTCTTATACATTTTATATTTACTTTCAGCCTCATTTGATCTCAATTTAATGAATTGCTTATACAATCGATTCTTCTTTTTACATGCCCTCTGAAGACCCTTAGACATCCATGGTTTATTACTAAATCTATTATTATCTAACTTATTTACAAGAGGACAATGTTTATCATATAACTTAGAAATAATAGAAATAAACCCATCATAAGATTCATCAACATCCTCAACATAAACATTATTCCAATTCTGACATAATAAATCCTCCCTAAAATTATCAACAGTCCTTGGTGTTACATTCCTACTCCTTCTATTGCAATCCTTTTGGAGCACTCGATCTTGAGATGCAAGGACAGTAAATACAGGCAGATGATCACTAATATCATTTAACAATATTCCCGCATTAAGATTACAAGTTATAACATTAGTTAAAATATTATCAATAAGGGTTGCAGTATTCGAAGTTATTCTACTTGGATGAATGATGGTCGGAAATAATCCCATGCAATATAACGAATTAATAAATGAAATAGTTTGTGAATGATTATGAGGATTTAAAAAATCAATATTAAAGTCACCGCAGATAAATAAATGAGAATTCTTATTTATTTTATTATACATATTCATAATTACAAGGTAGAGATTATTTATTTTCTTTTTAATAATACTGTGATAGATGATAATGTGATGATTGCTGATCATTTTAATGAATATTTTGTTAATGTAGGTAGAAATCTTGATACTAAGATTGATCCAATGAGTGATAAATTCATTGCAAATAAGATAATATTTAATAAAAATGTGTCAATGTTTGTTGGTGCAACGAATGAAAAAGAAATTATTGATTTGGTGCAGAACTCAAAAAGTAAGAAATCTACGGATTTTAATAATTTGGATATGGCTCTTTTGAAAAAAATTGTTGATTGTATTGTAAAACCTTTTACTTACATTTGTAATAAATCCTTAAGTTTAGGTAAATTCCCTTCACGAATGAAAATAGCCAAAGTAATTCCTTTATTTAAGTCTGGTGACAAACATATTTTTTCTAATTATAGACCTATTTCACTTTTACCTCAATTTTCAAAAATATTGGAGAAAATTTTTGTTAAAAGGTTAAATAATTATTTACTTAAGTATGAGATATTGTGTGAAGAGCAATATGGGTTTAGAAAATCTAGGACTACTTCACATGCACTGATGGATTTTGTGGAAAATATTGCGACTGCAGTTGATAATAAGCAATATACTGTAGGTGTTTTTTTTGATTTGCAGAAAGCGTTTGATACTGTTAATTATGAAATTCTGAAAAATAAATTGGTGAAATATGGAATCAGAGGTTTAGCATATGATTGGATTGATAGTTATTTACATGGTCGGTATCAGTATGTTCAATATAATAGCATTGATTCTGAATTCAGGGAAATCACGTGTGGGGTGCCTCAAGGTTCGGTGTTAGGTCCTTTGTTATTTATTTTATATATAAATGATATTTGTTTGGTTTCACGGGTATTGAGGTGCATTCTTTTTGCTGATGATACGACTGTTTTGTAGCGGGGATAATCTTGAACAGCTTTTGGACATTATGGAAGATGAACTGGGGAAATTTATGGCTTGGTTTAATGCTAATAAATTGTCACTTCATCTTGGAAAAACTAAATGCATGATTTTTGGAAATAAATTTATGTCCAAATGTAAAAATGTTACTATCAATAATATCGAAATACAGACAGTATCTGAGTATAAATTCTTAGGTGTTATAATTGATAATAGACTTTGTTGGAAACGCCATATAAATTATATAAAGTTAAAAATGTCCAAATCTATTGCTATTATGTATAGGGTTCGGGACATATTGTCCCAGGTTGGGTTACTTACATTATATCATGCTTTAATTGTACCATATATGATATATTGTATTGAACTTTGGGGTAATACCTATAAATCTAACACTAATCCTGTATTTCTTCTACAAAAACGTGCCATCAGAATTATTGGTAATATACATCATTTTGAGTCAACACATTCCATGTTTAGGAATTTAAATTTATTGAAATTTAGGGATTTAGTGGATTATATTCTGATACAAACTTTGTACAAAGCTAATAACCAGGCTTTGCCCTTTTATGTCCAGAACTTGTTTAAGAGTAGGGAATTGGGATATAGATTACGTGGTTGTATGGTATTTAAGAAGCCTCCTGTACGTACTAATGTTAAGGGGTTTTGTGCTTCAGTTAGAGGGGTGAAGATTTGGAATGAATGTCCTGTGGAAATTAAATTATGTGGTTCATTGGCCTGTTTTAAGAAGTGTTATTAAAAATTAATCATTTCTGGTTATAATAATGGTGAATAATATATTTGTTTCTTTTTTCCTTTGTATTTTGGTTTGTTAATAGTGCTACATTTGTATTGTGTGTGATTGTGTTTGCATTTAAATATTGTATGATGTACGGGGTGGGCGTTTATAAGCTTCTGCTTCTGCCCACACCCTTTCAGTTGCATTGTTGGGTTATTTGTTTGTTATTTGTTTGAGTTTGTTTTATATGTTTAAATTTTTTGTGTTTTTTGATGTGTCTTATAAATTACAGACTCTGTTGCTGTTGTAGTTGCTGCAGTTGCTGCTGATGCTGCTGCTATTTCTGTCGCTGAATAAAAATAAATAAATTCAAAAAAATTCAATATATATGTGTAAATATATATATATATATATATGTGTATATATGTATATATATGTATGTATATATATATGTATATATGTATGTATGTATGTGTATATATGTATATGTATATGTATGTATGTATGTGTATATGTATGTATGTATATATATGTATGTATGTATGTATGTATGTATGTATGTATGTATGTATGTATGTATACGTATATGTATGTATGTATACGTGTATATATGTACGTATACATATGTATATATGTACGTATACGTATGTATATATGTACGTATACGTATGCATATATGTACGTATACGTATATATATATGTACGTGTATACGTATATATGTACGTATATATGTATATATGTACGTATATACGTATATATGTACGTATATACGTGTATATATACGTGTATATATACGTATGTATGTATACGTATGTATGTATATATGTATGTATACATATATATGTATATATACGTATGTATGTATACGTATGTATGTATATATGTATGTATACATATATCTGTATATATACATATGTATATATACGTATGTATGTATATATGTATATATATATATATATATATATATATATGTATATATATATATATATATATATATATATATGTATATATACGTATGTATGTATATATGTATATATACATATATATGTATATATACGTATGTATGTATATATGTATATATACATATATATGTATATATACGTATGTGCTGTCTTTTCTCTGTAAGTTCAAACACTTAATCACCTTTGATGTGTGCTGACAGCATGTGTCCCTCACCCTTCCTTGCTTCACGGGCTCGATGTGTCAAACCCAGGCGCGGTCCTCAGCGTCTCACAAACGAACATCACAAGGTCGAGTTCCCGGCAGTTCTGCTTGAATCACACATGACTTAAATGCAGAACGCCATCCAATTATCTGCTTCAGCTGAAAGTCTTTAAGGTTGCATGTGAGCACCATTCACAGGTGCTACACATGATGTTGATGAGGGTGAAGGATTCTTCAGCCAGCCTTTTCCACAGACAAATCAGTTCTCATGCCACCTGGAGAGCAAAGAAAAGAAAAGAACACCAAAATATCCAGCCACACCCCCCAACACACAACACTCAACACTGCATTTAATCTATTATTAGACTCAATTGGCTTTGCTCAAAATGTAAATGAGTCCACCCACCACTTTAATCATATCTTAGATCTTGTTCTGACTTATGGTATGGAAATTGAAGACTTAACAGTATTCCCTGAAAACTCCCTTCTGTCTGATCATTTCTTAATAACATTTACATTTACTCTGATGGACTACCCAGCAGTGGGGAATAAGTTTCATTACACTAGAAGTCTTTCAGAAAGCGCTGTAACTAGGTTTAAGGATATGTTTCCTTCTTTATGTTCCCTAATGCCATATACCAACACAGTGCAGAGTAGCTACCTAAAGACCCCATTCCTACCAGGCTGCTCAAGGAAGCCCTACCATTATTTAATGCTTCGATCTTAAATATGATCAATCTATCTTTGTTAGTTGGCTATGTACCACAGGCTTTTAAGGTGGCAGTAATTAAACCATTACTTAAAAAGCCATCACTTGACCCAGCTATCTTAGCTAATTATAGGCCAATCTCCAACCTTCCTTTTCTCTCAAAAATTCTTGAAAGGGTAGTTGTAAAACAGCTAACTGATCATCTGCAGAGGAATGGTCTATTTGAAGAGTTTCAGTCAGGTTTTAGAATTCATCATAGTACAGAAACAGCATTAGTGAAGGTTACAAATGATCTTCTTATGGCCTTGGACAGTGGACTCATCTCTGTGCTTGTTCTGTTAGACCTCAGTGCTGCTTTTGATACTGTTGACCATAAAATTTTATTACAGAGATTAGAGCATGCCATAGGTATTAAAGGCACTGCGCTGCGGTGGTTTGAATCATACTTGTCTAATAGATTACAATTTGTTCATGTAAATGGGGAATCTTCTTCACAGACTAAAGTTAATTATGGAGTTCCACAAGGTTCTGTGCTAGGACCAATTTTATTCACTTTATATATGCTTCCCTTAGGCAGTATTATTAGACGGTATTGCTTAAATTTTCATTGTTACGCAGATGATACCCAGCTTTATCTATCCATGAAGCCAGAGGACACACACCAATTAGCTAAACTGCAGGATTGTCTTACAGACATAAAGACATGGATGACCTCTAATTTCCTGCTTTTAAACTCAGATAAAACTGAAGTTATTGTACTTGGCCCCACAAATCTTAGAAACATGGTGTCTAACCAGATCCTTACTCTGGATGGCATTACCCTGACCTCTAGTAATACTGTGAGAAATCTTGGAGTCATTTTTGATCAGGATATGTCATTCAAAGCGCATATTAAACAAATATGTAGGACTGCTTTTTTGCATTTACGCAATATCTCTAAAATCAGAAAGGTCTTGTCTCAGAGTGATGCTGAAAAACTAATTCATGCATTTATTTCCTCTAGGCTGGACTATTGTAATTCATTATTATCAGGTTGTCCTAAAAGTTCCCTAAAAAGCCTTCAGTTAATTCAAAATGCTGCAGCTAGAGTACTGACGGGGACTAGAAGGAGAGAGCATATCTCACCTATATTGGCCTCTCTTCATTGGCTTCCTGTTAATTCTAGAATAGAATTTAAAATTCTTCTTCTTACTTATAAGGTTTTGAATAATCAGGTCCCATCTTATCTTAGGGACCTCGTAGTACCATATCACCCCAATAGAGCGCTTCGCTCTCAGACTGCAGGCTTACTTGTAGTTCCTAGGGTTTGTAAGAGTAGAATGGGAGGCAGAGCCTTCAGCTTTCAGGCTCCTCTCCTGTGGAACCAGCTCCCAATTCAGATCAGGGAGACAGACACCCTCTCTACTTTTAAGATTAGGCTTAAAACTTTCCTTTTTGCTAAAGCTTATAGTTAGGGCTGGATCAGGTGACCCTGAACCATCCCTTAGTTATGCTGCTATAGACGTAGACTGCTGGGGGGTTCCCATGATGCACTGTTTCTTTCTCTTTTTGCTCTGTATGCACCACTCTGCATTTAATCATTAGTGATCGATCTCTGCTCCCCTCCACAGCATGTCTTTTTCCTGGTTCTCTCCCTCAGCCCCAACCAGTCCCAGCAGAAGACTGCCCCTCCCTGAGCCTGGTTCTGCTGGAGGTTTCTTCCTGTTAAAAGGGAGTTTTTCCTTCCCACTGTAGCCAAGTGCTTGCTCACAGGGGGTCGTTTTGACCGTTGGGGTTTTACATAATTATTGTATGGCCTTGCCTTACAATATAAAGCGCCTTGGGGCAACTGTTTGTTGTGATTTGGCGCTATATAAAAAAAATTGATTGATTGATTGATAGTAATACTGTGAGAAATCTTGGAGTCATTTTTGATCAGGATATGTCATTCAAAGCGCATATTAAACAAATATGTAAGACTGCTTTTTTGCCTTTAGACTTAGACAACTTTATTCATCCCACCAGGGGCAATTGGTTTCGGCAGCCTGCATACCGGCACATTAACATACAACAACAACAACAAAAACAAAAAACAGAATAAGATAAAAAAAATATATATATATACAACATCCATACATCCTCATACCTATCCATCTACACCTCACAAAGAATTTAAAAGACGGATAACAGAAGGGATAAAGGATTTTAACAATCGATTCGTCCTGCAGACAGGTGAAACATAACGTCGACCCGAAGGCAACAGAGAAAATTCACCTGCTAGCACATGTCCGGAAGAAGACAAAATACATCTTGCCTTCCTTATCATTTGTTGTTCACAAAAACTAGCTAGGTCTCTAGTTTCCATTCCAATGATCTTTGAACATATCCTTGTAATACTATACAACCTATTTTTATCCTTCAGAGCCAAGCTGGGAAACCAGCAGATAAAAGAAAAACATAAAAGGCTTTCAATAAAAGACTGATAAAAGCGGCCCATGATAACAGGCCTAACAGAGAAGGAATTCAGTTTGCGCAGAAGGTACACTCTCTGTTGCCCACGTTTCACAATATCTGCCGTATTTACATCAAATTTCAACTTCTCATCAAAGAAAGTGCCTAAATATTTATATGCAGAGACTTTTTCCACGGCTTTACCATGAATAACAGTGTCCACAGCTGACCCTTTATTTCGTCTGAAATCAATTATTAACTCCTTCGTTTTGGATACATTTAAGTCCAAGTGATTTGCATCACACCATGAGACAAAATTAGTGAGGGCCTCCCCGTGTTCTGACTCATCTCCCTGAAGGAGCGACAGCAAAGCAGTATCATCAGAAAACTTAACCAAATAACTGCCCTGCCTAACACTTCTGCATTCATCTGTATATAAAATAAAAAGTAAGGGGGAAAGGACACAGCCCTGTGGTGAGCCAGTGGACAAAACCACGGAGTCTGAAACACGTCCATTTACCAAGACTCTCTGCCTCCTATTAGTCAAAAAGTCTGACAACCATACAACAATCTGGTGGGGCAATTTAAAATCATACCTCAACCTCTTAACTAAAAGGTGTGGTTGCATCAGATTAAAAGCTGAGGAGAAGTCAGCAAATAAAAGCCGAGCATGAGCTCGAGGCTTCTCTAAATGCCTATAAAGACAGTTAAGAATGAAAAGCTTAGCATCCTCCACTCCTTTTCCCGCCTGATACGCAAATTGGAGTGGATCTATATTCCCCTCCATATTTGCTATTATCATATTCTTCATGATTTTCTCAAAGACCTTCATGCACAATGATGTAAGCGCTACGGGTCTGAAGTCATTAAACTGCTTAGGGAATGAATTTTTCGGGACAGGAATTATGAGTGATGATTTCCATAAGTCCGGTACTTGACCACAAATAAGTGACCTCCGAAAGATATAAAGGAGGACACTACTAAGTTGGTCAGCACAATACTTTAGTGTGCGTCCACAAATTCCATCTGGACCGCAAGACTTCCTTACATTAACCATCTCCAGATGTTTTTTCACACTATCCTCACTAATGGCTATCCCATCATCAGTAGCAGAGGGAGTACTTTCCAGGGGGAGTTTCTCTGCAACCTCATGGTTCTCAAACCGGGAATAAAAGCAGTTGAATGCATTTGGCAGATTCTCCTCGCAACTCCCCTCTACTTTAATTGGTGCTTTATTATTATCCTGTTGAACGTTAGTAACTGAAGCCATAGACTTAATGCCTCTCCAGGCCGCCCGCAGGTCACCACTGCTATACATATATTCTACTTTATCCTTATAAGCTCTCTTCGCTTTCCGGATTTCAATCCTAACCTCTTTGTTAATTTCTTTCTTTTCCCTATTATTTCCTATAAAAAAAATGTTTTTCTTCTTATTTAAGACACCCTTTAAATTTTTGGTAACCCACGGTTTGTTATTAGCATAGCTAATAATATTCTTTTGAGGGATATTAATGTCGACACAGAAAGAAATATAAGAAGAAACAGTCTGTGTCAGTTCATTCAAATCCGAGCATATGTTATAAAAGACCTCCCACTCTGTCCATTCGAAGCAAGCCCTCAGTTTGTCGATACAATCTTCTGACCAACACCTCACCGACTTTATAGTCCGTTCACGACGTCTGCAGACTGGCCTATAAGTCGGCAGGAGAAGGACACTGCTGTGGTATGAGGCTCCAAAAGAGGGCATACTGGTGGACCTGTAAGCTTTGGCTACTGAGCCATAGCAAAGGTCTACCGTAGAGTTCCCCATTGTTGTTGGACATGTAACATACTGCTCGAATGTCCTCAGCACTCCGTCCAATCGGCAGTGATTAAAATCCCCCAAAATAAATTTGGGAGCATCAGGGGAAATTGCAGTCATTTTATTATTCACATCCTCGATCAGCTGGCAGGCTGCTGTGACGTCAGCTCTCGGGTGAATATAAACAAGAGAAAAAAACAGCTGAGGAAATTCCCTCGGTAAGTATAAGGGGCGAAGTGAGATACACAATAGCTCAATATCCGAGGTGCATATTTTCTCTTGCACCACCACAGTTTTACAGTATCTCTCATTAATGTAAAAACAAACCCCGCCTCCCCTAGACTTGCTTGTGATAAAAGGGGAACGGTCAAGACGAATGGGGAGACCAAAGCCAGTTAAGCAGAAATCCTCATTCTTGTCTCGTTCTCCCAACCACGTTTCAGTGAACGCGAGGAGGCAAGTCTCTCTAAACTCGCGTTTCCACTTAGCGTAGATCTCGAGTTCGTCCCTCTTATTCCTAATGGACTGGATATTGGAAAGAAGGACTGTAGGGAGAGGCGGGAGCCGGCGTCTGTCGTCAAGTCCGACTCTTCTCAACCGGCGCTGGACGCCCCCCCTCCTCCCCCTTCTTCTCCGGCGCTTCCTTGGCACAACCCCACTTACTGCGATGTTAGAAAAACCGTCTGGCAGGCCAGGAGGACACAAGAACTCTGTACTCGCCGTTGGCAAACGGAGAGACATCAGGAGTTTCCGGCTGTAAGTAATCCTACCAGCACTCACATCTCCGCCATCTTGGTAGCCGCTAATGCTCCGACACCATAGCGACCAAAGGGCAACAAGGATCCCGATGTAAGCTCCCTTCATAGTTCCGCGTAATCCACGTAGTTCCGCTTAATCCTCGGTAACAAATGTTAGGCGTAGAAGGAAAAAGAGAAAAGAAAAAAAAATATCGGCAACACACAGCACTCAAACCATACGCCACAGCAAGCTGCACAGTGTCGCACAGGAAGACAAGCGCAATATCTCTAAAATTAGAAAGGTCTTGTCTCAGAGTGATGCTGAAAAACTAATTCATGCATTTATTTCCTCTAGGCTGGCCTATTGTAATTCATTATTATCAGGTTGTCCTAAAAGTTCCCTGAAAAGCCTTCAGTTAATTCAAAATGCTGCAGCTAGAGTACTGACGGGGACTAGAAGGAGAGAGCATATCTCACCCATATTGGCCTCTCTTCATTGGCTTCCTGTTAATTCTAGAATAGAATTTAAAATTCTTCTTCTTATAAGGTTTTGAATAGTCAGGTCCCTTCTTATCTTAGGGACCTCATAGTACCATATCACCCCAATAGAGCGCTTCGCTCTCAGACTGCAGGCTTACTTGTAGTTCCTAGGGTTTGTAAGAGTAGAATGGGAGGCAGAGCCTTCAGCTTTCAGGCTCCTCTCCTGTGGAACCAGCTCCCAATTTGGATCAGGGAGACAGACACCCTCTCTACTTTTAAGATTAGGCTTAAAACTTTCCTTTTTGCTAAAGCTTATAGTTAGGGCTGGATCGGGTGACCCTGAACCATCCCTTAGTTATGCTGCTATAGACTTAGACTGCTGGGGGGTTCCCATAATGCATTGAGTGTTTCTTTCTCTTTTTGCTCTGTATGCACCACTCTGCATTTAATCATTAGCGATTGATCTCTGCTCCCCTCCACAGCATGTCTTTTTCCAGGTTCTCTCCCTCAGCCCCAACCAGTCCCAGCAGAAGACTGCCCCTCCCTGAGCCTGGTTCTGCTGGAGGTTTCTTCCTGTTAAAAGGGAGTTTTTCCTTCCCACTGTTGCCAAGTGCTTGCTCACAGGGGGTCGTTTTGACCGTTGGGGTTTTTCCGTAATTATTGTATGGCTTTGCCTTACAATATAATGCACCTTGGGGCAACTGTTTGTTGTGATTTGGCGCTATATAAATAAAATTGATTTGATTTGATCTTTTGGTGCGAGCCACGTGGGTTCGATCCCCCACCGTCGTCCCGGCCATGAAGGTCCTGCTGCTTCAGTCTGGCATCACGAACAGGATGTGGGTCACAGAGTATGCTAACATGCACCTGTGACTTCGGGACGAAGTCAAAAATGGTGGGGAGATGTGTAGCGGGATAAAAGTCCCGGGTCCCAATTGAAAAGACGTTCCCGCTAGCTTGGCTATAGGGGAGTTCCCCTTTGGCTGACCTGGTAGAGGAACGGTCTTTTGGTGCGAGCCGCGTGGGTTCGATCCCCCACCGTCGTCCCGGCCACAAAGGTCCTGCTGCTTCACAATGATGTCAGTTTTTAATGCAGTGGAACTGCCTGAGGGATCGAAGGTCACGGGCATTCAGTGTTGGTTTTCGGCCTTGCCGCTTATGTGTAGAAAGTTCTCCAGATTCTCTGAATCTTCTCATTATATTATGGACTGTAGATGATGGAATCCCTATTGAACGTTGAGAAATATTGTTCTTAAACTGTTGGAGTCTTTTTTCTCACAGTTGTTCACAAAGTGGTGATCCTCGCCCCATCTTTGCTTGGCTGAGCCTTTTGGAGATGTTCCTTTTATACCCAGTCATGACTCCCAATTAGTGTCCTCAGTTCCCAAACGCTTATTGAGTGTTGTTAGAAGGAAAGGTGATGTAACACAGTGGTAAACATACCACTGTCCCAGCTTTTTTGAAACGTGTTGCAGGCATCCATTTCAAAATGAGCAAATATTTGCACAAAAACAATAAAGTTTATCAGATTGAACATTAAATATTTTGTTTTTGTGGTGTATTCAATTGAATATAGGTTGAAGAGGATTTGCAAATCATTGTATTCTGTTTTCATTTACTTTTTACGCAGCATCCCAACTTCATTGGAACTGGGGTTTCATATTGATCAGCAAAAACATTTGTGATTGATTCGTATGAATGACTTTATAATGAATTCACACAGAAGTCATACACTGGATTTAGAGTGATGGCAGCATGGTGGTTTAGTGGTTAGCACTATAGGTACAGTCAGATATCTGGGTCCCTGATGCACGCGCACATAGCAACGTATATAGTAAACAGCGAGCTGCTGAAAACAAACCGCTGTCACATTCATTTCCTACTTGATGTCCATCATGCTCGCATCATTCTGCCACATTTTTCTACTTAAGATACACCAGTTTTTACAGAGAATGCCACAATCGTGTGTTGCAGTTGGCTGTACCACCCACGATGAGTTAAAAGATCGAAAACTGTGTTTTCTCGTCCTCCCAAAGCGCCACAAAAATCCAGACAGAAGAGATAAATAGCTAGCTGCTATCAGCCAAGTAAACAAGGATGGTCATGGGGGAATAACGTTGCTGGATCGTGAGTTGGCATCGTTTATGGTCAGAACTATGTCGGTATCTGATCATCTGCGAACCTCTGACTTTCATTCTTGATTAACGAAAACATTCTTGGCAAATGCTTTCGTACGTCTTGCGTCGGTCCAAGGATTTCACCTCTTGCGGCACAATACGAATGCCCCGGCTGTCCCTCTTAATCATAGCCCCAGTTCAAAGAAAACCATCAAAATAGAACCGGAGTGCTATTCCATTATTCATAGCTCGGGTATTCAGGTGACCAGGCCTGCTTGGAACACATTTTTTCAAAGTAAAGGCTTTGGACCCAGCGGGACACTCAGCTAAGAGCATCAAGGGGGCGCCGAGAGGCAGAGGGTGGGAAAGATGGCAGCTCGCCTTGTGGCAAGCCATCAGCTCAATCCCGAGATCCAACTACAACGTTTTTAACTGCAGCAACTTCCGCACACCTATCAAGACTCTCCACATACTCATACACCATTTGGCATGACCAAATCAGCAGGGCTTTGCGAATAAACAGTGATAAAGACAACTATATCAACAATGGTTGTGAGTGTGCGTGCAGTTTGTTGTCAGCGGCGATCCGAAATGGGAGCTGTAACTAAGCGGAAGTGACGTAGGCCCGACTGTCCCTATTGCTTCATAATGAGAAGGTCCTGGGATCGCTAGAGCTCCCCCTGGATTTGTCATAGCACTCCCATAGCACCCCCAAGAAAATAATTCCTCATTTATTATTTTAATTTAATTTCATCCAATGTTTTTAAGGCCTTGTCTATACTGAAACTGAACTTCTGCTATACAATCTTTTACTTTGTCATTTTCAAAAAGTGTTCCATTCAAGAAATAGCTGTTCTCACAGATCCAGTGAAACCGCGTGAAACTGGTGTAGTACACATGCCAGGGTTGTATGTAGCGCTGTAACGCTTCTACAAAAAATGGGGAAGAAGACGTGGGGCTAACAACAAAAGCTAAAACTTTAGAAGGTGGCTCACATATTAAATAAAGTCTTTTAATCTGACCTGTTGCCAGGATTCATCATCACAGATAAAAACTGTTCTCCACATGACACCTTGTTTTGGAAGATGACGTCTGGAAATGCATTAATTTGTTATGAGTGAAGTTACTTGTTAATGTTTTTTTTTAAGAGTTTTAAAAGAAGCCCCTCAGTACCTGTCTGCTCTCAGTGAGTTTCTCAGACTGAGCTCGAGGATGCTGGTGCTTTGGCCCACCATCAACAACAAGAAGAAATAATAATAATAATAATAATAATAATAATAATAATAATAATAATAATAATAATAATATAAAATGCTAAATTAGACTGTTAAAATACACTATTAATATATTACAGAGGCAGAACGATGGTATCATCCTTTCAGTTTTCCACAGTAAGACACTTCTGGCATTTTCAGTTTTATGTGATTAGATAATTATTCCACTCATAAAAGAAAATAAACATTCATCAACAGAACTGATTGTTTTACACAACATGAGTGTAACGCGATGTTCAATGACATCACGTTCAACAGTGTCATGATAATAATAATAAATTTCACTTATAATGTACCTTTCATTAATAAAATTCTCAAAGTGCTACAGGAAAAAAAAAATTAAACCAAGGATAAATAAGAGAATAAAAACAAACTCTTAAGATAAAAACAGTCACCAGAATAGAATAAAACCAAAATAAAATAATAAAATAGAATAATAAAATAGAATAAAAGACTAAGATGCAACAGATTCAGATTATTGAGACCTATGATAACCCTGTCTAAATAGGTTTGTCTTGAGGCTTTTTAAAAGCTTCCACAGTTTGTGGAGCCCTCTGATGGTCAGGGAGGGAGTTCTAAATATGAGGAACAGCTGAACAGAGGGCCCTGTCTCCCATGTTGTGGAGTTTGGTGCGAGGGAGATGGAGAAGATTAGTGTTGTATGAACGGAGGGAACAGGAAGATGTATGAGGAATGAGGAGGTCTTTGAGGTATGTGGGAGCATTGCCATGGATGCACTGGTGGGTGATGAGAGCAATCTTAAAATGGATTCTGTAGGTGATGGGGAGCCAGTGAAGGTTATGGAGTATAGGTGTAATGTGCTCCTGTTTATGTACTCTCATCATAATTCTAGCTGCACTGTTTTGAATGTATTGGAGCCTTTGAAGGTTTTTTCTAGAGATCCCAAAGAGCAGGAAGTTACAGTAGTCAAGCCTAGAGGAGACAAAGGCATGGACGAGTTTTTCAGCATCAATGATGATGTCATGCTGTAGTGAGTGTAGTTTCAAGTTGCTAAAATGGTTCAGTTTTTGCTGCCCAAATATCCATGAGTGGAACTGGAAAGAAGTGAAGTCTGTCTGTATTGCCTAAAGAACTACCTGACTAACAGCAGTAGGCACAGACAAACCAGTGACCTGGTGTCACTCCTGGCAATCACCCCTCAGAGAACACGACCCCTGGACACCAACCAAATCATTGACGCTTTTGCTCTTAACCACAACAACAGGCGCATTGTGCTGGTATGAAGACATCAATGGTAGGTGAAAGATGTTTTCTTCTGCCTGCTTTTGCCATTTTTTTCCCTGAGGCTATACACTACATGTGTAGGTCTGTGGATATTTGTATTGAACAGTAGCCTAGGTTTGTGTTTGATTTTGGCCATTCTGTATGTCATTAGTGACTGTCGCAGATCAGAATGTGGCTATGTGTACACACGCACGTGAATGTGGCAAAGGTGTAGCAGAAAGCTGTCATGACACACAAGCCCATAGCATCCTCATAAAAATGCCAAGCTCCCCCATAGCACCTGCAGAAAAAAATCTCTGCAGCCGCCACTGCTGTAATTAGAATGGGTTAAATGCAGAGGATAAATTTAATTGTATGTAGATACAAAGGCATTTCTTCTTCTCTAAGCTGACTATGAACCTTGCAAATAATTTTGTTTTAAATGGTTTGCAGTTGGGGCTTGGTTATAAACAGTCCAATATGCATAAAAATGCCTGGAAATTTGAGTGGCACTTCTGGATTTGTGCAACTGCTTTCCACAATTCTTGAAGTGTTACACAGTAGCAGAGTTACCGTATGGTCGTAGTCCTAATGAATGCAGAACACATACACCACTGACCTGATGAAGGCTTACAAATCATTGGAGGTGTACTTCTGTCTCAGGCTGGGTAGATGATCAACTGCATTTTCAGGGAAACGGAAAAGTTAACTAATGGGTACACTGTAACAAATTGCTGTAAATGAACAGTCAAATTCTAACAGTAACATAGTGTTTTCTATTAAAACTGTAATATACTGTAGGAAGCAATGCATCCTGGGCAATATTTATGGGCAGCTTGCTGTTTCCAATAAAATACTGCAATATACTGTAAATAGTGTTGAATTCTGGAAGTGATCTTTGAATAAACGGGAGAGGCAGTAAAAATACTGTTGCATGCAGGACACACGGAAGAGTGCAGAGGCCAACTGGACTTTCTTCAACTGATTTTGGATCCATCTCAATCCTACATTTCGGACACAGTGAGTTGATTTAAATACCTTCATACATCTGTCTGGTGTTGTCTGCTTATAATCGTACCACTCATCAGTGCGCTTGATGAAGCTCTATCATGAATGGTGTAGCATAGCTTAATGTAACGCAACTCTACAACTGGTTAATTTGGTTTTAATAGTAATATGAGTTGCCTGAGTTGGGTGATATTAACCACACGAGGCTGCTTAAATTGCTTGGCTCTTTCTTTCATGTTCACTGTGCTTATCTGTGTCAATGTTATTCAAGGGTGATTCTTTAACTACGGGCACTATTGGCCTTGTAAATGTAATTTCCACCACACCATTGCCTTACAACATAAAGCACCTTGGGGCAACTGTTTGTTGTGATTTGGCGCTATATACATGTGCTCTGATGTCACTGTTTATGTCATGTCCCGGCCGTTTCCAGGCTTCAGCCCATATGGCCCTTCTTCATTTAGTTCTGTTCCTTTGGCATCAGCCTCGTTTTATTAATTACCTTTTTCTTCATGTGGGTTTTTTTTCCATGTTCTGATTTTTGCTTTGTCACCTTCTTCCTTTGTTACTTTTCACCTCAGTTATGTTTTAGTCTTGTTTTGTTATTGCCTCTTTATTCACGTTTATTCAATGTTCTCATTGCTTTGTCACTTTCTTTCTTTGTTACTTTACAGCTATGTTTTAGTTCCATTCTAGTTTATTCACAGTCTGTTTTTATGTTTCAGCATTTAGTGTTTGTTTGCTTATGTTACTGTTCTCTCTTCTGTTGAGTATTTGGGTATTTCTGGTTTTGGTTTTCAGTTTTGTTTTCTTGTAGTTTCTTCTGTCTGTTCTAAGTAGGTTTATTGTATTATTTCCCATGATTCACTTATCACGTTCTTGTATGCTTTTCAGTTTTGATCAAGTTAGAGTGGTGTTCATGGTTTTCTGTGTACTATCTTTTATTGTCATGTTTGTATCTGATCACCTTTCTCTTGCTCCTGCTTGTCAGTCTCTCATTGTTTCCACAGTCTTTTCCGGATCACTGCACTCTCAGTTCCGCACCTGCACTTTGTCCTCTCAGTCAGCCACGCCCCTTCATCTGTCATTCTCTTGCCCATTTGTCACCGCCCTTCTGCATCATTGGCCTCTTAGCTGTCACCTGACCACGCCCCCCTTTCCAGGCCTTTCCTCCTCCATGTGCACCTCATTTCCTGATTAACACCTGTCCCTATTTAACCTGCGTCTGTTCACTTCTTCCCCGCTCGTTCGTTGATTCACTCACGTACCAGCCTCTTGTTTGGTTCTTGTTTTGCCAAGCCTTGTTTTTGGACTCTGTTTTGTGTTCTGGATCCTGTTTTTTGCCTCTGCTCTGACATACCTGTTTGCTCATGTTTTGACCTTGCTTGTTCTTTGGACCACGTCTTCAGCTTAATCCTTGTCAAGTACTTTTGCTCCGTGGACTGCCTTGCTGTTATCGCTCCCAAGCCTGAATAAACCACCCTTTAAGTATATTTCCTTTTGTCGAGCCTGCATTTGTGTCCTGCCCTCGTCCAGTCCTGACAGTTTATCTCCATAGAAACTACACAAACAATCTTTCATACAAACTGTTTAAAGGGACATTACAGTGTTGTGGTGGAAATTACAGCAATAGTGTGGGACAACTACATTTTGTTTAAAAAAATCACAACAGTTGTATGACACTGAATACCCCAATTATGTTTTGATTATTTTACTGATATTTTATTCAGAGATATTTTAAAACATTAGAAAAAACGTTTCTTTACCATTCATTTTTATCATTGAAGATCAAAAGTCTGGGTGTGGGACAAGCACAAAATGGCAATATTTGCATATAATGATGCTGAAAAAAGGTGAAAAAGTCATCATAGACTACTAGAACAAATTTCTTAACACACTTTCATTGTAAAGATAACTATAAAAGTGTGAAATTTCCCCTTTTTTCTGTTTTTCATACAATATGATCAAAGGACATAATAAGTGCCCGTAGTCTAAGAATCACCCTCAAACACCATGTTAAACTGTGTGAACATTAACGCTGTTAATATACGATGGTACGGAGAAGACGTTTGGGGTTATATGCTAATCATTTATTGTCTGATGTTGCCATCAGGGTGTGAGAATTGCTGTGAAAAATACTAGCTAACTCATGCTTACAGTGCAGTAGGCCTATCTGTTAAACTTTTCTGCTAAAGAATTTTTTTAGTGTTGAACTGAGTTATATGAAACACAGAGCTAAATTGTTTGTGTTTTATGTATTGGCAGCTTTTATTGTTGTTGGATCATTAACCAGAGGGGCATCTCTTCTCATTCTGAGCTTCTCACAGACCTTAATGTGCTGCGTCTCCTGGAACTTGCTGCTGCTGTACAATCTCCATTGCTCCCAGCAAATGTATATATTTACTTATTTCTAATCCAGGTAAACGAACTGCAATAGTTTTGTTAAAGCTGTTTTACTGTGATGTACACTGGACTTACACTACATAGGCTACTGCATATTGTATCCCACTTATGTACATAGTCTTTGCCTAGTTCTCATTCTCTGCCTAACCATTTGTGTATGCCTTCCATTTGCACAGTTTACTTTGCCCTACTTTACACAATTCTGTTATCACTGCTGCTGTGACACTGTAAATTTCCCCATGTTTAATAAAAGAATAACTTATCTTTTATACTTACAGGTGTGGTCCAAATTACTGATCAGACCTGAATTTTAATTGTGAGAACTAAAGGTAGAAGTATTAAGAGAGATTTAATTTAATAATACTTTGTTTCAAGTTTATTCTAATTCATTTCAAAGATTAAACATTCCATTTGAAATTGTGATTCAGATTCAGTTTGAATGCAAGTTAAACAATAGAAATTCAAATGAGTCATGCAGTTGGTGAAATTAAGTAATTCAAATTATTCAAATTCAGTTTCTATGCTGTAGGTCTGCACATAAAAAGTGCCAATTGATACAGTGGCAGCTGCAGATCTATTTTGTTGTTTGTTTGTTTTTCTTCTTTTGATTATTTAGTTGTGGGCTCAGAGGAAAAAAATCCCAACATGCATTTTAAAGTAAATTTCAGTTGGCTGTTACACTCATAGATGAGATCTGCTTCACGCTGTGGTCTCCAGCGTGAAACACAGAAACGATGAGCCTGTTGTTGGACAACCTGCTGTGTGTTACCACTTTATCAATAATGTGTAACAACATCTGCCCAAGCATTGTAAACACACTGCTGGTATCATATTTTATTACCACTGTTACCAACTGACGTCACTCACATGATGTCACAGAAGCTTAAAATCATCAGTTTCCAGGAAGGCTCACTGTTTCTAACCGTGACAAACCAGCGTGTGAAAATCACATTCTAATCCGATTACATTTTTTACACAAATCTGATTGGTTAATCGTGTGAGATTTAAGACCATAAAATATTGCATAAATGGTGGAAAATATTAAAATCGTTTCACATTTAATGTATTAGTCTGCGCCCTGACCGCAAAGGTTAATAACGAGTTAATGAGTTGTTATATTGACCTCTGTGGACCACGCACGCACATTGCTCAGCGTGGCGCTCTCATTGGAGCTAGTGGCACATGTGAGAGTATGCTGCGCGCGCTGCTACGCAGATGTAAATAATTGCGCTGTTACCTGAGAGCGACAGAAAGTAGTGCAGCGAGGATGATGCTGAACTGCGTGGATTTATGGATTGAACTGGATTGACTGATGGATTTACCGTGGATTTAACTCAGTGCAGCTGACGAAATGGAGAAATCTGTGGGTCTGCTCACAGAATTTCCAGTTTGGCATGAAGACGCTGCTGCATGGTAAGCTTTGATGAGCCGGCCACGCCCTTTTACAGCGATTCACCAACCGAATTACACAAAAATAAATTGTGCAAACATTGGAATTGAATTAGAATGGGGAAAAACCCTCTTGTGTCTGATGATTTGCGGATGTTAAAGTGTCCCTGCCACGCCATGATGTTTTTACATATTCTTGAAGAATAAAAAAAGCTTTTCCACATGTTGTCTTTGTTTTTTACCATAAAATTACACTGAACAAGGATTTAGATATTTCCTTACCTATCTGAGAATTTGTATTTACTGCCCCCGAGTTGACCTACTCTATCGCTGCGACGGATGTGACGCCATGCGAGTAAATGTGTCGAACCAAGGCTCTGTTTACCAATACGGCAGACATGGACAGCGAAGGCATAGTGAGTGATTATAGCGTAGATGTAAGTGACATATCAATTGTTTTTGAAGAAGATGAGGAAGTGTCTGATGAACAAAGCGACGGTGAAAATAATGAAGGGCTCCAACTGTATATGTTCGAGCCGTATGCAACAGAAGACGAGGATGAAGCGCAGCTGTCAGGGGATGACAACAACAATGAAGCCGCTTATAAAACAGAATGGTTTGTTCACTCACCACCTTTTCTTATAAATGTTCATTTTTTCCTGGCACAGTGTGTTTGTGTATGAAAAAAACTTATTTCAGCAGTACACCGTGCTTAAATTCAGGAGTTTGTTCTAAAATCACTGAAAATAAAGTTTCTGTACATTCTGTATATATTTAATCATTTATAAGTCAGTTTCTTGTGATTGCTAATTCTTCACATTTTATTCAAAGCAAATGATTGCAAATCTTTATCTGAAAAGCTGTAGACCCACATGGGATGGGGCAAAAGATTTCTAAATAAAAGATGGTGATGGAAAAGTACTCCTTATTTTGAATACAACACAAGCTGGTAGTGGCACCCTTCTGTGCCTTCCAAAGTGTCCCCAGCACAACCGCACAAATTGCCAATATGCGACATGACGATACTTTCTGCAACAAAAAAATAGCATGGATTGATGTTCAAAACAACATTTCATTCTTTTTATATTTGAATATTTTTTACTTTTTTCTATAAACCATGTAAATTAAACATTCTATTTCCTGTGCTTACTCGTACTGTGGAGCATCATGTAGGCATAGTGTGCCACTCTGAGGACATCTGCATCCAAACACACAATCGAGAAATTAGCCAGCTGTGTGACACATTGAGATTTTCGCCACCACGTTGCATCTCTGCCAAGACTGCAGAAATTTCCCTGCAACAGCGAGACTCAATCACGAGTGGCATCAGCTGACTGTGTTCACATGAGCACCTGAAAAAAAAAAAAACAGAACATTGACATTTTTGTGTTTTCCATAAATGTACAGAAACTTTATTTTCAGTGATTTTAGAACAGACTCCTGAATTTAAGCACGCTGTGCTGCTGAAATAATTTTATCATACACGAACACACCGTACCTGGAATAAATGATCATTTATAAGAAAAGGTGGTGAGTGAACAAACCATTCTGTGTTTTATAAGTGGCTTTGTTGTTGTTGCTGTCATCCCCTGACAGCTGCGCTTCATCCTCGTCTTCTGTTGCAATCAGATATATGGTTGGAGCCCCTCATTATTTTCACCGTCGCATCATTCATCAGAAACTTCCTCATCTTCTTCAAAAACAATCGATATGTCACTTAATTCTTCGCTATAATCACTCACTATGCCTTCGCTGTCCGTGTCTGCCATATTGGTAAACAGAGCCTCGCTTCGATACATTTACTCGCATGACGTCACATCCGTCGCAGCGAAAAAGTAGGTCAACTCGGAGGCGGTAAATACAAATTCCCAGATGGGTAACGAAATGTCTAAATCCTTGTTCAGTGTAATTTTATGGTAAAAAACAAAGACAACATGTGGAAAAAGCTTTTTTTATTCTTCAAGCATATGTAAAAATGTCATGGTGTGGCAGGGACACTTTAATGCTGGATTATGGTCGCAAATGGACTTTTACCAACTCTGTTAATGTGTCGTCATTAAAACGTCTTTTTACCATCTCCGCTAACGCGTAGCTGGTAAAAGTCAATTTGCGACTGCAAAATCCAGCATTAACATCCGCATATCATCAGACACAAGGGGGTTATTTCCTAAGTGTTTGAGCACATGGTTTGATGATGTAACATGCAGGGTTGTACCATGTGATGTCATGTGCAAAAACATATGTAGCATGCCTGTAGTACATTTAGCACAACCTTAGTGCTTCTGCCCGGTGATGTCACTGCGTGTAAGAGAAAGTGACAGGTTCCACAGAAAAGCAAGGGAGTACCAAAATATGTCAAAGTTTGTGACAGCATAAAAGTACTCAGCATTTTTCAATCTGTGATGCACTTAGTATAAGCAAATCAGAAACATCCCAGTGACTGATGTACAGAGGGAAACGAACTTGCTCTATCTGAAAACGAAGCTTCTGAGCTGCTGTTTGAATGTGATGGCTTTGATTTACAGAGAGAAGACGACCTGCTTCACCCCGAAACTCTTAACTTTGTGATGGAAAAAAGAAATTTTCATAAATCCCACCATGGATAAAATAAGACAACAGTCCAGTGATGGAATATCCCGGTTCATCACGGACACCCTCCTGCCTTGGAAGGTTTTCCGAGATATGGTATAAGGTTTCAAAACATGACCTTCTGGCATGACATATCTCTGAAAGTGAGAAGAGAGTTGAAGAAACACTCACTCAGAGACATAAAATACTAACATGATGATACTTATTACAAGACAAGGTGAAAAAATGTGTTATTTTTAAATAGAAATTGTGAAAAACGTTTTCGACAATGAAGACTAAAACCCTTTGCATCAAAATGACCACTAATTAACTTTCTGTTGATCTAGTGATTAAGTTTTAGAAGCACATACACACTGATTCCCTATTCACTGTCTAACAGAGCAGCTTGCTGTCATGCAGAACTTTAAAATGCAGGCTTATTAAAGGTTTGAACTTTGTGTTGAACATCTGGGTCACTGCAGCCCACGTGATGAGAATGTGGTCAGGCCAGACAAGTCATTCTTTGTTTCATTCTCTCTCACACATATTTCCAAAGCAGCTCCAGGAATACACTGACCTGCACACACAAATGATGATGAAAGCAGGCAATAAATGCATTCCCATCTATATCAGACTGAAGGTGGTTTGCGTGCATGAGCGCGCGCACACACGCACACACTCACTGACACACACTGTATTAAAGGACATGCCTCATGTTTTTTTTAACATCCCAGTTAGTAAGACAGCATAAAAGTACTCATGATTGTAAGTGTCTCTGCACACATGTGCTAATAATTAGTGATCTCTGATGTATTTTATTCCTCTCACTCTGAGCTTTAGCAGGTGCATGTCCCGAAAACGTTTCACTCGGCAGTTCTCGGCATTTTTCAGTGTGTGACGCACTTAGCATAAGCAAAACAGAAACATCCCAATGACTGACAGACAGACAAACGAACCTGCTCCATCCAAAACAAAGCTTCTGAGCTGCTGAGGAGATGACCCGCTTCACCCCGTAACTCCTAACTTTTTCAGTGTGTCAGATTTTGGAGCCTAAAGTGTGGTGACACGCTGTTTGTTATTGAAGCTGTGGACATCTGGCACTGGTTTTAACAGACTGCCTGGACACGGAGATGGAGTTGTTACACTGGAAAAAAGTCAGAATACATTATTTCCAGGAGTTCATGGATGTTATTTTACACGTGCGCTTCTTTGATCGCGTGAAGTTTACATTTGGAAATTAATCGATAACACGACAGTGAGTCTGGCATGCTCAGGATTGTATCCTCATTTGTGGTTTGTGGCTAAATTTAATTTTTTTTTACTTTGAGTGTAAATTTGGAGTTGTGTATGTGTGCTGCAAAGCTCGCTATGTGTATGTGTGGGTACGTGCACACGCTGTGCTGCTGACGAGATGCTCGTTCTCCCATGGCAGCAGATGTATTTTTTTTAGATTTTATTGATAACAACACTCATAATTAATCATGCACAAAGCTAAACCTGGAGCAGAGAAGGTTATTGACAAGCTGTGTTTATGACTCATGGAAGCACAGGTGCACATCAACCTTCTTGGAGCTGCAGCTTTTACTGTGACTGCAGCAAAATTAACAGCTATCACTTAAAAACGAGTCATCATAACACGACATCACACTTATATCAACTTTGGAATGAATCTGTGCCTCCGTTTGTAATGTTATCAGCTGCATTCCATTGAACTGCACGCTGGGACACTGTCGGAACCACTCGAGAACTCATGCGTACTCACAAGTACTTTGTTTTCGGATGTTTCCATAGCTGTATGTTGTGAATGGCGTGTACTTTGAAACTGGTCACGGAAGTGCACAAAGTAATCTCAGTGGATCATCAGATGGTCACAAACAGCCTAAATCTTAATTGTTATGATTTTGGTGTGACATGTCCTTTAAAAATATAATGCAATGCTAAAATACCCTCAGCTGTATGAGCATTGTCTTTATAAATTGCAGTTGTTTAACTGGTATCCCAGTGCAAAGTATACATTTATTGTTAGTGGAAACTGGGGCACAGTGAATCACAGGGAACAGTGAATCAGTAGTTACATCTGCAAAACTACATATATATTTGCAGCAGTTATGCCATATCTTTATGCATAAAGACATCCCCCTTATAAATAAGTGCTGTGTTTTTGGATACATTAAGGGTAAAACTGGCAAGTGAAGTCAGTTTTTTCCTATCAAAAGTCAATTTTGTGGATGTCAATGTCTTTGTATTTATTTCTCACAACAGAGGTGGCCCAAAAATTTGTTATTAGTTAGAAGACTGCCGTCCAACTGATGAGCATGTGTTATGTCTTCTCCAGACTATCAGCTATTTGATAACATGACTCGTGTGTCACATGCACACGGGGCACAGTGAATCAGGGAACAGTGAATCACTCTAGAAAGTGGTTTACTAAGCCCCACTGGTATCAAGTGGATGACAAATATTACTTGTTGAAGCTTATACATTTATTTTTCCATGAATTTTTCTATTATTTGTGTATATAAACAGTTGTTTTCACATTTGAACAGAAATTATGACAGTTGTATTTATAATAGATTCTAAAGGACTTATATCACTATATAAGACACTCACACTTTACATAGCTGGTGTGCTGGATTATAGTTTATATATGAATGTTAGAGATTTTGTATACATGTTATCACTGTTAAACGTTTGTACATTTGCCTTCTTTCTCATGAGAACGGTGTTGTGCTGTTTTGCACTTCACCCTGAGAACGTACGTGTTATTCAACCTTGTTTAGCTTTGTCTTCTTTCTCATGAGAACGGAGATGTGCTGTTTTGCACCTGTCTTAATGCAATCCTGAGAATTCAATTTTGTTTTGACGTTTGTGATGTGGTGTTTAGTGTGAAGGAGTGTGGAAGACAGGACACTTCAGGCAGATGCAGAACAGCTGATACCTGCAACAGACGAACGAGATGTGCTGACCTGAAGTGTTCTTCCTTACAGCTGCACTTATTGACGTATGCGTTTATGTTATGGGAAGAAACTTGTCTTGCGTCATTACCCCCACCCTTAGGACAAGTTTCTTGTTTATGTGATGAGGGCGTCTCTTAATAAAAAGAGCGGAAAAGCAGGCCAGACTTTGGTGTAGCCTTGGTGTACAGCCTGGCCGCACTCCGCGCGTAATATTTGATTTTCTGTCTCACTGGTGTTTCTTGACTCTGTTTGTCTTGTTAAAGGTTTTAAAAATGTTTGGAGGAGAAAATACCCAACAATGCATCAGCATATATTTAATAATTTTGAAGAAATCTTTATAATCATATCTTTTTCATTATATTCTAAGTTGATTCACTGTGCCCCATGAATTAGTGTCCGGGGCATAGTGAATCAAAAATTTTAAAATCAGTTTTAAACACCTGTAAATTACACTTGGGGAGACATAAATAACACAGCCTTAGAAACAATAACTTGCTGTATTAAATCCACAATAGAATGACCTAAACCTATGCATAATGTGTTTATGCTGCCACAAAACAACATTTCATTTTCCAACCTGTATTGCCACCACACTAACGTCCGTGAAATGTCTTCTAAGGTGTTATCGGGTTCCAAAAACAGTGTTTTCAGGTGTAAAAGTGTTTATTTCTTGCCAGCTTTTTTATAACATATGACAAAAGAGGTTATATTTACACACAAACAAAACGGAGTTTACAGCTAGCTAGACCAGCCACTGGTGTCACAGTGGCGCTCTACTCTGACTGGCTGTCACTCCCTCCCCTCAAAAAAACAAATAAAAAGAACAGAATGAAACACAGTGTGACTTTTGAACCTCTTAAAATAGATCAAGGTTAGCCATCTTTGAACTTGTCCAAGGTCTGTGGTTCAAGATTGTTCCCTGTGAATCTGAAGACTCTGGCAGTAATAGGACTGGACCTATGCTGAGCACAGACAGATGGACAGATGAACGCAAAGTCTCCACAATACCCTATGGCCATATTTGATGGCCATAGGGTATTGAAAGAAATGCAGCCAATGTAATCCTTCTGTGGAAAGCAGAACCTTTTATGTATGTAACAAACCATGATGAAAAATACACTCAACAAAAATATAAACACAACACTTTTGGTTTTGCTCCCATTTTGTATGAGATGAACTCAAAGATCTAAAACTTTTTCCAAATATACAATATCACCATTTCCCTCAATTATTGTTCACAAACCAGTCTAAATCTGTGATAGTGAGCACTTCTCCTTTGCTGAGATAATCCATCCCACCTCACAGGTGTGCCATATCAAGATGCTGATTAGACACCATGATTAGTGCACAGGTGTGCCTTAGACTGTCCACAATAAAAGGCCACTCTGAAAGGTGCAGTTTTGTTTTATTGGGGTGGATACCAGTCAGTATCTGGTGTGACCACCATTTGCCTCATGCAGTGCAACACATCTCCTTCGCATAGAGTTGATCAGGTTGTCAATTGTGGCCTGTGGAATGTTGGTCCACTCCTCTTCAATGGCTGTGCAAAGTTGCTGGATATTGGCAGGAACTGGTACACGCTGTCGTATACGCCGGTCCAGAGCATCCCAAACATGCTCAATGGGTGACATGTCCGGTGAGTATGCCGACCATGCAAGAACTGGGACACTTTCAGCTTCCAAGAATTGTGTACAGATCCTTGCAACATGGGGCCGTGCATTATCCTGCTGCAACATGAGGTGATGTTCTTGGATGTTGGCACAACAATGGGCCTCAGGATCTCGTCACGGTATCTCTGTGCATTCAAAATGCCATCAATAAAATGCACCTGTGTTCTTCGTCCATAACAGACGCCTGCCCATACCATAACCCCACCGCCACCATGGGCCACTCGATCCACAACACTGACATCAGAAAACCGCTCACCCACACGACGCCACACGCTGTCTGCCATTTGCCCTGGACAGTGTGAACCGGGATTCATCTGTGAAGAGAACACCTCTCCAACGTGCCAAACACCAGCAAATGTGAGCATTTGCCCACTCAAGTCGGTTACAACGACGAACTGGAGTGAGGTCGAGACCCCGATGAGGACGACGAGCATGCAGATGAGCTTCCCTGAGACGGTTTCTGACAGTTTGTGCAGAAATTCTTTGGTTATGCAAATCGATTGTTTCAGCAGCTGTCCGAGTGGCTGGTCTCAGACGATCTTTGAGGTGAACATGCTGGATGTGGAGGTCCTGGGCTGGTGTGGTTACACGTGGTCTGCGGTTGTGAGGCTGGTTGGATGTACTGCTAAATTCTCTGAAACGCCTTTGGAGACGGCTTATGGTAGAGAAATGAACATTCAATATACAAGCAACAGCTCTGGTTGACATTCCTGCTGTCAGCATGCCAATTGCACGCTCCCTTATATCTTGCGACATCTGTGGCATTGTGCTGTGTGATAAAACTGCACCTTTCAGAGTGGCCTTTTATTGTGGGCAGTCTAAGGCACACCTGTGCACTAATCATGGTGTCTAATCAGCATCTTGATATGGCACACCTGTGAGGTGGGATGGATTATCTCAGCAAAGGAGAAGTGCTCACTATTACAGATTTAGACTGGTTTGTGAACAATATTTGAGGGAAATGGTGATATTGTGTATGTGGAAAAAGTTTTAGGTCTTTGAGTTCATCTCATACAAAATGGGAGCAAAACCAAAAGTGTTGCATTTATATTTTTGTTGAGTGTAATAAACAGACTGGGTGGAAAAATGCAATAGCACTCTTAATTGTGAAGTTCCATCTTTTTAAACACTTGTTTTAATATCAGGTGTTTTTTTTTTAACCTACGGTTGTCAGTTTCTGAAGAAAATTTGCTTTTTGAGACTTGGAAACTGAAGGGAGCAGGCTCTCAAACATGAACCTTTATTTTATTAGATACAATTATGTCATTTAATATCTCAGACAGTACATAAAGGTCTCTGGGAGAACACAGTGCTTTTGGGTAACAATAAGCAGACCTACCAAATGCAACAGGACCCAAACTGAAGGATGATGAAAAACAAAGTTATCTGGAAAGTTTTTTTGTTTTTTTTTTGTGGAGATGATAAAGATTGCCACAGTCACATAAATTTTCAATGTTTCAGATCATACTTAAAACATTTAAACAAACGTTAATGTCACGTGATGCTTTTGAGTTACTTCACACTGGAAAAAAACAGCAACATACTTTCATGCAAGAATACAATACTATAAATAAATAATATCACAAGAAGCAGCTGTGGGAAATGTGCTGCTAATATTTTCAACCCAGCAGTGACGCTGATGGTGTGACATTTATTGAGATATTGACCTTTGAGTTATTTCAGCATGTCAGTCATTAGACAAAAATAGATGTTGCATTTTTAATTTCAATATATTCTCTAATTTAGTTTTAATTAATTGGTCAACAGATTCTTCTACAAATGCTTGCTGGTGTTGTTCATATTTGATGCTTATTTCACAAAGTTGTTCCCAAAGTCTGTGGTGTTCCAAACTGTCTTTTTAATATGCCAGCTATAGGCAATATTCACATTACCATCTGAACTGACCTGAATCTTATTTTTCGCTCTGTATGCTACAAAGATCAGCAATCCATCCATTCATTTTCGAAAAGTGCTTATTCTGGTTAAAGGTCATGGGAAGGCGGTGAGTGTGAGTGTGAGTGTGTGTGTGTGTGTGTGTGGGGGGGGGGGGGGGGGGGGGGTGACAACATGCTTTGGGCATGCCACCAGTTTATCGAAAGGTCAACACATACAGAAAGACAAACTCATTCACACTTACACTCACACCCGGAGGGAACCCACACAAGCACACAAAAACCTGACACAGTAAGGACCAGCTTGAATGGGACCTTCTCAGTGTGAGGCAACAGAGTTAACCACTAAGACACCGTGCTGCCCATGCTACACACACTGGGGATAACATTTTCTAAAAGTGCCCTAAGCTTAAGCTACTTTGAGAAAAATAGACTTACAACTGAACCAAGGTCGTTTTAGCTCTCGATGTTTGGAAAATGAGCGATCTTTGTGTAAATTGGATATATCTTAAAAACAGATTCAGGCTATTTGCATTCTTACATTACATCTGGACAGACTACATCCATATTTGCAAGTGACCTGTACCTGATACAACTGTCTACCTCAATACAATACAGGTTTGATCTGTAAAAACAAATAAACAAACAAACCCCAGAACCACAGTTTCAGATCACTTGAGCCAGTAATGTGAATGTGTTTAATTCATATTATTCTGAATGTGGTGCATTATTCCAGAAGTAAAGTCAACAGTTTGCACAGAACTCTCACAGAACATGGCCAGCAATCATAAAAATGTGATTACTTTTAAATAAATAGTTCAAGACACACTGTGAAATCAGCAAATGTAACAAAGATACAGCTCAAGAAAATAAAGGAAAATCTGGGTACACTCTCTCATACTGCCACATAAATATGTCTCTTTTCACAACAAAACATTTTTCCCTTCCCTGGTGTGACATTAACACATCTGTTCAGAGGGACAGAGTTAAAATGGTGACATAATAAGAATTCTGCAGCCTCTTTACTTCTCTACTTGCACACCTCCCATACACAGACAGCCTTCGTTCTCCATGGTTTCATGCTCCTCCGTGCGGATGGCCTGTGTGATTAAATTCAGCTCCTCACACAGAGTCTCGTAGCGGTATGCCACGCGGATGTCAGGAACGTTGGTGCGTCTGATGTCATTGCCCTCCTGTCCCTCCTTGATATATTTGGGCCCAAGCCAGTAGCTCTTTACCTAAAGCAGAAGGTGATGCCACAGTCAAAATAAATTCTCTTTAGGTACCAAATGGCAACATCGGATAATGTCACATTAAAAGAATGTAGGAGGGGAAAATCTTACTTTATGAGAGAATCCACTCATCAGCACACTGTTTCTGGCCAGTTCACACATGTCACAGGAGCTCAGTTTCCACACCTGAGCTGCAATGCTGTACTCCTCCATCAGGGGTTCCTGCCAGGACAAATAATTAAAAACAGCAGTAATTATAATTATTATGATTTTCTTTTCTTTATTTTATTTTATTTGAAAAAATGCCAATGAAAGTGTACATACATTAGACGAGCAGAGCAAAGCTTATAAATTTTCACTCAAACGAAACAATTCTATTCCCAAATCCACCCACCCACCCAAGGTATCACTTTGAAAAATATCATTTGAGTTATACAGTTCACCAAATATAAAATAATAATAATAATAATAAAAGCAGTAATAACATCAGTGACAATAATAAAAACAAAACAATAGGGGGGGAATTAATCAATCAGTAATCAGTCATCAAGAGGTATTTATAGTTCTCTAAAATAGTTCAAAAATGGAGTCTAAACCTCAAAGAATTTCTGTCTCAAACTCTTTAAAGTAAACCTTATTTTTTCTAGTTTCAAGATATACATGGTCTCTCTAATCTAGCTTGTAAAACTAGGTGGTGATTGCCGTTTCCAATCAAATAGGATGCATCTTCTCGCAATGAGAGTGGTGCAAGCAATCACATCATGTGCATGAAGTGGTACATGGCAGGTAGATGGAATAACTCCAAATATAGCACTAATAGGATTCGGGCAAATCTTTTTCCCAAAATTTTTTGAATATGCCTCAAAAATGTTTGACCAAAACATGGAGAGTGCCTTACAGGACCAGAACATATGCATATGATCTGCTGGTTGACCCTTAAAGTGAGGACAAGAGGGGTCTGCCAATTTAGCATTGGTGAGATGAACTTTTAAGACCACTTTCAACTGTATCAGACCATGGCGCACACAAAGTGAAGATCCTGGTATACGCTTAAGAATGGTCTCCCATGTTTCCCCGCTAACTGTCAAGCCCAAGTCAGTTTTCCAATGCCGATGAAGTACGTCAAGTGAGGTGGCAGTAATTATACAAACAGCAGTGGCTTTGATGGCCAACAGACCTAGGCTTTGGAAATGAAAAACAACAATAACAACAAGGTCACTTCATGCTACACACCTGCTCCTAATTTCCATCATGCATATAATAATTTTTTTTTTCAACCATTCAACAATTACTTAAAAAGCCATCACTTGACCCAGCTATCTTAGCTAATTATAGGCCAATCTCCAACCTTCCTTTTCTCTCAAAAATTCTTGAAAGGGTAGTTGTAAAACAGCTAACTGTTCATCTGCAGAGGAATGGTCTATTTGAAGAGTTTCAGTCAGGTTTTAGAATTCATCATAGTACAGAAACAGCATTAGTGAAGGTTACAAATGATCTTATGGCCTCAGACAGTGGACTCATCTCTGTGCTCATCCTGTTAGACCTCAGTGCTGCTTTTGATACTGTTGACCATAAAATTTTATTACAGAGATTAGAGCATGCCATAGGTATTAAAGGCACTGTGCTGCGGTGGTTTGAATCATATTTATCTAATAGATTACAATTTGTTCATGTAAATGGGGAGTCTTCTTCACAGACTAAGGTTAATTATGGAGTTCCACAAGGTTCTGTGCTAGGACCAATTTTATTCACTTTATACATGCTTCCCTTAGGCAGTATTATTAGAAAGCATTGCTTAAATTTTCATTGTTACGCAGATGATACCCAGCTTTATCTATCTATGAAGCCAGAGGACACACACCAATTAGTTAAACTACAGGAATGTCTTATAGACATAAAGACATGGATGACCTCTAATTTCCTGCTTTTAAATTCAGATAAAACTGAAGTTATTGTACAACCCCTGGCAAAAATTATGGAATCACCGGCCTCGGAGGATGTTCATTCAGTTGTTTAATTTTGTAGAAAAAAAGCAGATCACAGACATGACACAAAAATTTTGCAGCCATGACTGTCATGTGACTTCATGCCAGCATTCAAAACTGTATTGATACATGTCTATCAAATTCGAAAATGGCAGCCTACGTGGACAAACACACTGGTCATGAGGTATGTTCTGATATTTTTCATGTTTATTATATTTTGGTAGGACTTACTTTCGTAAAATATTGTTCTTTTAGGATGATTTTATGTATTGTTTAAAAATAATGAATTGCATTTACAAGCTTTGATAATCAGGCATTGCATGTCTGTATCCTGGGGGATACATTGTCCAGATAGAGGTATAAAATAGGAACACTCACTCTCAGATTACTTGGCCCCACAAATCTTAGAAACATGGTGTCTAACCAGATCCTTACTCTGGATGGCATTACCCTGACCTCTAGTAGTACTGTGAGAAATCTTGGAGTCATTTTTGATCAGGATATATCCTTTAATGCGCATATTAAGCAAATATGTAGGACTGCTTTTTTGCATTTGCGCAATATCTCTAAAATTAGAAAGGTCTTGTCTCAGAGTGATGCTGAAAAACTAGTTCATGCATTTATTTCCTCTAGGCTGGACTATTGTAATTCATTATTATCAGGTTGTCCTAAAAGTTCCCTGAAAAGCCTTCAGTTAATTCAAAATGCTGCAGCTAGAGTACTGACGGGGACTAGAAGAAGAGAGCATATTTCACCTATATTGGCCTGTCTTCATTGGCTTCCTGTTAATTCTAGAATAGAATTTAAAATTCTTCTTCTTACTTATAAGGTTTTGAATAATCAGATCCCATCTTATCTTAGGAACCTCATAGCACTATATCACCCCAATAGAGCGCTTCGCTCTCAGACTGCAAGCTTACTTGTAGTTCCTAGGGTTTTTAAGAGTAGAATGGGAGGCAGAGCCTTCAGCTTTCAGGCTCCTCTCCTGTGGAACCAGCTCCAAATTCGGATGAGGGACACAGACACCCTCTCTACTTTTAAGATTAGGCTTAAAACTTTCTTTTTTGCTAAAGCTTATAGTTAGGGCTGGATCAGGTGACCTTGAACCATCCCTTAGTTATGCTGCTATAGACTTAGACTGCTGGGGGGTTCCCATGATGCACTGAGTGTTTCTTTCTCTTTTTGCTCTGTATGCACCACTCTGCATTTAATCAGTGATTGATCTCTGCTCTCTTCCACAGCATGTCTTTTTCCTGGTTCTCTCCCTCAGCCCCAACCAGTCCCAGCAGAAGACTGCCCCTCCCTGAGCCTGGTTCTGCTGGAGGTTTCTTCCTGTTAAAAGGGAGTTTTTCCTTCCCATTGTCGCCAAATGCTTGCTCACAGGGGGTCGTTTTGACCGTTGGGGTTTTTCTGTAGTTGTTGTATGGCTCCTCCTGAGTGACCGGTTTTTCTGTAGTTGTTGTATGGCTCGACTCCGAGCTCCTCCCGACCACTCGGGAGGAGCTCGGAGTCGAGCTGCTGCTCCTCCACGTCGAAAGGAGTCAGTTGAGGTGGCTCGGACATCTTTTCCGGATGCCCCCTGGACGCCTCGCTGGAGAGGTGTTCCGGGCACATCCCACTGGGAGGAGGCCCCGGGGAAGACCCAGGACACGCTGGAGGGACTACATCTCTCGGCTGGCTTGGGAACGCCTTGGGGTTCCCCCGGAGGAGCTGGGGGAGGTGTGTGTGGATCGGGAGGTCTGGGCGGCTTTGCTTGAGCTGCTGCCCCCGCGACCCGACTCCAGATAAAGCGGAAGAAGATGGATGGATGGATGGATGTTGTATGGCTTTTGCCTTACAATATAACGTGCCTTGGGGCAACTGTTTGTTGTGATTTGGCACTATATAAATAAAACTGATTTGATTTGATTTGATTTTTCCTTGAAACAAGCATACACATGTACAGCAAGTGGCAGACACCTATACACAGGGATTAAAGAAAAAATATCTTCTGACTGAAATTTGTTTTCATGGCCACATCATCACATCATAAGCTGTTCACCATCTACCTTTTTATGGAAACACTTTTGCAATTGCATCCTAGTGTTTAGGGTAAAACAAGATGGAGACAGCTAAGAAATCCGCAAATTATTCTCCTGCTGAACAAGATTATATTTCACTAACTATCCACTGCTGCTCTTTTCTAATGCAGCCATCATATTATGTATGTATATTTATGTTTGTGTATGTACACTCAACAAAAATATAAACGCAACACTTTTGGTTTTGCTCCCATTTTGTATGAGATGAACTCAAAGATCTAAAACTTTTTCCACATACACAATATCACCATTTCTCTCAAATATTGTTCACAAACCAGTCTAAATCTGTGATAGTGAGCACTTCTCCTTTGCTGAGATAATCCATCCCACCTCACAGGTGTGCCATATCAAGATGCTGATTAGACACCATGATTAGTGCACAGGTGTGCCTTAGACTGCCCACAATAAAAGGCCACTCTGAAAGGTGCAGTTTTATCACACAGCACAATGCCACAGATGTCGCAAGATTTGAGGGAGCGTGCAATTGGCATGCTGACAGCAGGAATGTCAACCAGAGCTGTTGCTCGTGCATTGAATGTTCATGTCTCTACCATAAGCCGTCTCCAAAGTCGTTTCAGAGAATTTGGCAGTACATCCAACCAGCCTCACAACCGCAGACCACGTGTAACCACACCAGCCCAGGACCTCCACATCCAGCATGTTCACCTCCAAGATCGTCTGAGACCAGCCACTCGGACAGCTGCTGAAACAATCGGTTTGCATAACCAAAGAATTTCTGCACAAACTGTCAGAAACCGTCTCAGGGAAGCTCATCTGCATGCTCGTCGTCCTCATCGGGGTCTCGACCTGACTCCAGTTCGTCGTCGTAACCGACTTGAGTGGGCAAATGCTCACATTCGCTGGCGTTTGGCATGGAGAGGTGTTCTCTTCACGGATGATGCGAAGGAGATGTGTTGCACTGCATGAGGCAAATGGTGGTCACACCAGATACTGACTGGTATCCCCCCCCCCCCCCCCAATAAAACAAAACTGCACCTTTCAGAGTGGCCTTTTATTGTGGGCAGTCTAAGGCACACCTGTGCACTAATCATGGTGTCTAATCAGCATCTTGATATGGCACACCTGTGAGGTGGGATGGATTATCTCAGCAAAGGAGAAGTGCTCACTATCACAGATTTCGACTGGTTTGTGAACAATATTTGAGGGAAATGGTGATATTGTGTATGTGGAAAACGTTTTAGATCTTTGAGTTCATCTCATACAAAATGGGAGCAAAACCAAAAGTGTTGCATTTATATTTTTGTTGAGTATATATGTGTATGTATATGTATATATATATATATATTGATATCGGTTTAGGTGTGTAGGAATCTATGTGTATATGTGGCAAAGGGTATTACTGGTTGTGGGGAAGAAGGGGTAGGGATAAATAAGCTGATGCTTCACCCTACCCCTTTTCGGACATGTTGGGTACACAGTAGGAACTTTTTTGTTGTTGTCTTTACTGATCTATCTTGTAATTGTTGTTGTATCAAATGTTCAAAATAAACAGTTTTCATTCATTCATTCATTCATTCATTCATTCATTCATTCATTCATTCATTCATTCATTCATATTATAGAAAAGCTTTAACCAACACATTATTTAAATACTTCAGGATAAACACATTTTAAGGAGACAGCTTTTCTAGAGATTTTACTTCATTCAATATCAATTAAAATCTCAGGCCTGTAGTTAGCATCTGAAATGTGTGTGTGTGTGTGTGTGTGTGTGTGTGTGTGGGGGGGGGGGTCTTTTTTTGTGAAATCGGACATTGATGGGCAGGGCTGTTTTTTGGAGGGGGGTGGGGGGTTTGATGTCCAAGGATTCATTCTGGAGTTTTGTTTTTTATGACTATTTTCTCACCCTGATCCCCCACCCCCACACCAGTTTAGTTGTACTGCTTTATGTATGTTGTATTTGTATTTCTTTTTGCACATTTTCACTTTTTCTTTGCCTTTAACCAAAATCGATATTATATCCTATATGTTTGTTTGATAAGATTACTAACCACAAGTGCCGTATAATCATTTTCATATTTTTGGCTTCCCTCATCCTAAGTTACCTGATTTTAAAGCTAGAACCCTTAACAGACCAAGTAATGCTCGACCTTAGACATTACATTAATAGAAGATATTGCTTCACATCCCACTTTAGTTATGCACAAAAGTTAAATGAACTAAACTTATTTTTATATGGCTCATCGATTAAACTTAATCCAGAACTACAGTACAACTTAGGCCCAGAGAAATATTGATTTAAACATTTTAGCTGTTAAAATTATTATTGTTACCTCCGCCAAGGAGGTTATGTTTTCGGTCGAGTTTGTTTGTTTGTTTGTCTGTCTGTTGGTCAGCAGGATAACTCAAAAAGTTTTGAACGGATTTTGATGAAACTTTGTGGAGTGGTTGTAAATGACAAGAGGAACAAGTGATTAAATTTTAGTGGTGATCTGGATCACAGTCCGGATCCAGGAATTTTTTAGATCCAGATTAGCTAGATCCAGAAGCAAACTGCCATTACCGAAAAATCGTTTTTATACAATAACTTTTGAACTAATAAAGAGATAAAAGTGATTCCAAGTTCTAGTGGTATGGTTTCATGGTCAAGGATGTCAAATATAAAGGAAAGAAAAGTGTATGTATCATAGTTTTGGTTGTAACACTGAATTGTTGAATAGATCACTGTGCCAAGGAGGGAATCTCTTTGGCCTTGTTAGTAAATGATGTCAGATACAACACACTGCAAAGAGGAAATCCCTCATGACAAACTATACAGGGCTGGGGAGCACAATGAATTTATTAGCTGAAGGACTATCATTTGGCATTATTATATTTTATTGGCAATGAATATCACTATCCAGATTACTTCACTTAGCAAAAGCAAAGTGATGAGTCAGCAGTATACTCAGCAGTGGTTAAGTTCTGGTTCAGTGCACATCACTGAACAAAGTACACAAGGTGCAAAACCCACTCCCAGGTGTTGATGAATCACGCCTAGGATCCAGAAAACCCAGAGGCTGACATCAGCACCTTACTGTCGCATATATTCTGCTTCGGTGCACTTCACTGAATATATAGAAGGTGCACTTCATTATGTAGCACATGCAACACTTAAAAAATAGTTCTATTTCAGAATTTACTGTTATTTATTTAGAGAAGTGTTTCATAAATGTTAAAAAATTCATATATTTGCAGTTTAGTTGAATAATAAATTGAATTTTGTCTCGTATTTGTTTTTGTCTATAAGCACATGCAATATCAATATCAGTATTCAGATGACAGTAGCTTCTGGGACAGGTGCAAGTTGCAATAAACTGTGATGCCAAGCGCTAAGGATACATGCTATCCAGTCACAGCAGATAAAACTTTTTTACTACTGAGCAAACATCATTGTTAGACTTTTTTAGGTTCAATGATTCCACGGCGTGTAGATGTTATGGCGTCAGTGACCCCATGGCCTTGGCGGAGGTTTGCACTCTCTGAGTGCTTCTAGTTATTATCATATGATGTTATAGCATGAAAAATGTCTTCAAAAGAGTACCTTTAATCAAGGGGTGTTGTGGAGGGCAGATCTCCCTCCACAACACCCTCTTTCCGTCTCGCTTTACCCCTGGTTTGCAGTCTCTGAGCAGGAACAATCAAGAATTTGTGTATTTATGTGGAAAGCATGCCCTGATTGAGAAGTAAGAAGGTTTTATGAGTGCTTTTTACATCATGCTGTACTCCGAAAGATTTTAGGTTTATTTTGGGTATAAAAAAGCGTTACTGTTTGTTGTTAATGTGCCATGGGTCTGCAGCTGTGGTTTTAGTTTAACCACAGCGAGGATATTCACAAACTTTGAAAGAAACAAAAAGTTGAAAAATATGCTTGTAAAACTCTACTTTTTGCTAGCTGTGTGTCACGTGTGTCACAGCACTATGAGACACTCAAACATACAGCCCCCCCCTTTGCAGAGTGTAGATAGGACACAGATGAACAGACACAGGAACTCACTGAGAGAAACAAAAACAAAACAGAGACATTATAAAAATAAATTTTTCAACCTTTTTAAACTGGTGCGCATGTGTCCTGGAGATGTGGTAAATTTTGTCTTGTGTCCAGCCTTGATTTTGTGTCAGGATGGCGTCAGTGCGAGCCATGCCTTTTGGCAGCCCAATTAATGGAAATCTGTCGCAACGACGGAGAACTTTAATCTCTGCTATATGGTACATTCCATAAACAAAATAAACCTGCTTTATCTATTGATCCGGTACATCAAAGTTAATCAAGTTCAGTTTATCCTGCAACAAACCCTGACATGCTGGGAAATGAAAGAAACTGATTGAACAGGGTATTGATTCTTGTACTCAAGTTATGTTGAACACAATTGATCTGATTTTCATCAAATTTGAACTGTTATAAATTGAGCATTGCTGGGTTGCACAAGGATCCACAAAACACAAAAGTCTGGAGTGGAGAAAATTACAAACATGGGATACTTGGTGTATAAGTGTGCATTCTTAATGAAATGCTACGGTAATGACAAGAACAGCAAATTAATTGTCTCCCAATTTGGAGCCATAAAATGCAAGATGTGACAAAATGAATGTGCATGAAGCACTGACCTTGGTGAAGTGAAACTGCAGGGGGTCATCTGTGGACAGAGACACCATGAGGCCTCTGGACAGGTATTCTGGCAGAGGGTTACGATGGTAGCTGAGGAACAGACTGTTATTGCTGAGCGGGGACATGGCGATGCCTAGCTGGGCCAAGTAGTACAAATACTGCAGTACAGGAGCCTGGAACCATGAGAGGGGATCGACACAGTGAACAAACAGACATTTTCACCAACATTTAAAGTCTCAACACTCTTTCCAAATCCACTGGCCAGATTATCTACAACACTTAAACTGAGATTTGTCATCATTTTGACAGAAGGTGATACATGTGGTTTGACCCTGAGGTCATACTGTACCTTCCTGAGTAGAAGCCCGTGTGATATGTTCTCAGACAGCATAAAACCAGACACCAGGTGATGGATTGGCCCCGCCTCCCCGCAATGTGGGCGTAGCACAAGCGTATGAAACCCCCGCTGCCTGAAATGAAAATATGCAACAGGGTTTTACAAATGCAGAACCCTCTTGGCTTAGTATTGTAAAGAGTAATGTCAGGCTTTATGGTTGTAATGGAAATAATTGAATGTAAGTCAGACATAGTCTTTTTGTCACTGCCTGACTCTTGTTACCTCCGCCAAGAAGGTTATGTTTTCGGCCGAGTTTGTTTGTTTGTCTGTCTGTTTGTCAGCAGGATAACTCAAAACGTTTTGAACGGATTTTGATGAAATTTTGTGGAGTGGTTGGAAATGACAAGAGGAACAAGTGATTAAATTTTAGTGGTGATCCGGATCACAGTCCGGATCCAGGAATTTTTTAAAGGATTCTTCACCATTGAGGGATAGGGGGAATTTTGACATTCTAGTTTCTAACTCCACAAAAACAAGGCAGAAAGGCTTGAAAAAAAATTAGGGTGCAACATAGTCAAATGTTCTATCAAACAACAAAGTTTGGTGATGATTGGATCTGGATTCCGGATCTGGTGATCCAGAATATGCAAAAAATATAGGGAAAATAGAAAATGTGTCAGTGTGAAGTGACAAATGAAGCTAGAGATGCACAACTAACACCAAATTGTAGCTGAATCTGTACTGATTCCGTAAGGTGTCATCAGATTTGATGTAGCTTCAAATGTTATGGAGAAGAAGAAGAAGAAGAAGAAGAAGAAGAAGAAGAAAACCGCCATTACCGAAAAATCATTTTTATACAATAACTTTTGAACTAATAAAGATATAAAAGTGATTCCAAGTTCTAGTGGTATGTTTTCATGGTCAAGGATGTCAAATATAAAGGAAAGAAAAGTGTATGTATCATAGTTTTGGTTGTAACACTGAATTGTTGAATAAATCACTGTGCCAAGGAGGGAATCTCTTTAGGGTCAGTGACCCTATGGCCTTGTTAGTAAATGATGTCAAATACAACACACTGCAAAGAGGAAATCCCTCATGACAAACTATACAGGGCTGGGGAGCACAATGAATTTATTAGCTGAAGGACTATCATTTGGCATTATTATATTTTATTGGCAATGAATATCACTATCCAGATTACTTCACTTAGCAAAAGCAAAGTGATGAGTCAGCAGTATACTCAGCAGTGGTTAAGTTCTGGTTCAGTGCACATCACTGAACAAAGTACACAAGGTGCAAAACCCACTCCCAGGTGTTGATGAATCACGCCTAGGATCCAGAAAACCCAGAGGCTGACATCAGCACCTAACTGTCGCATATATTCTACTTCGGTGCACTTCACTGAATATATAGAAGGTGCACTTCATTATGTAGCACATGCAACACTTAAAAAATAGTTCTATTTCAGAATTTACTGTTTTTTATTTAGAGAAGTGTTTCATAAATGTTAAAAAAATTCATATATTTGCAGTTTAGTTGAATAATAAATTGAATTTTGTCTTTTATTTGTTTTTGTCTATAAGCACATGCAATATCAATATCAGTGCTCAGATGACAGTAGCTTCTGGGAAAGGTGCAAGTTGCAATAAACTGTGATGCCAAGCGCTAAGGATACATGCTATCCAGTCACAGCAGATGAAACTTTTTTACTACTGAGCAAACATCATTGTTAGACTTTTTTAGGTTCAATGATTCCACGGCGTGTAGATGTTATGGCGTCAGTGACCCCATGGCCTTGGCGGAGGTTTGCACTCTCTGAGTGCTTCTAGTTAACCTCCTGCTTTAGAAACATAAAGTGGAATGTAAGCAGAGAAAAACATTCATAACACAAAGAACATAACATTAAGAAATAAAACTTACATAAAAGAATAATCCAAAAATATTCATGATGTTTGAGAAGCACGAATTGCAGCAAAACATACTGCAATACTGTGACATGCATCCAAATGTGGAAAAGAACAATCAAGTGAGATTAAAGAAGCATCAGATAAAACATAAAAGATTTGGGGAGGTGTCACAGAATAAAGAAAAAAATCAGAGAGCCGAGTTAAGTCGGGCCCGGGGTGGGGTGGAGGGTCACCTCTGTGACCTGGGACAGTTGATCACTGACATATAATTTGCCAACTGATTCATCACACTTTTTAAAACCATCTTTTATGGCCTGCTTCCTGATTCTCGAAGTTGGACATCTGGGTCAGTGGTCATGTGACCTACATAACAGCTGCCACAATGCTTTGTTCTAATAAAACAGTCCGATTCCCCTGGTCCGAAACTCGAGTGAAATAAAATGAAATATTATTGATGTAAGTATACCATCAAGTTACCTGGTGACTTGATGAGGTAATTGTAAACATCTGGGTATTCCACATGCATCCATTGTAAAGGATTGTTCACCCACACATCTGCTGGCAGCCAATGCGGGCATGTTTGAAGTCTAACAACACTTATATTTCTGTTATATCATGCTAACCCCTCACCACCTAATTTATCTTGATACTCAGAGGCCATTGTAAAAGTGTCAACTTGCAACTGCCTTCGACACTCAATATGAAGCATGGGCGCAATTTGGTGGGGGATAGGGGGACATGCCCCCCCCACCTTTTCAACCAGGGGGGACAGAATATGGTATGTCCCCCCACCTTCTGACATATATGTGTGTACTTGAAACATGCTATGTCAGTCTTATGTGCAAACCATGTCAGAATAGTATCTTTGTTTCTGTAAGTTTGTATTTTTAGCAGCATTGACTTGTTTACACCACCTGTTTCTTGTTTGTCACATTTGGAATTTTCTGGGACTGCATTTGCCCAGATTTGAAGCCAAAAATAGTTGCCTCTAGGGACTAGTGTCTACACATAAGTATCAATGGATCATATGCTAATTTACTAAATTCTGAAAGTTAGAAAAGGAAATCAGAAAAGCTATCTGGGACCTCAGAAAGCCCATCTGCAATTATTGCTTGATCTCCAAAATCAGTCTATGCAAGCGAAATTATGTTCAGTATGAGTGTTGTCATTAGTGCCACTTCGAAAATTAAATTCATGATAACTAGTTTATCCTAAACTTATGATCTGTTTTTTCAAACTTATGCAAAAACAAATCTTGAGAAAAAAAATACAGTATGCGATAGTTAATAATTATTAAGAGCCTGTTCTTTCATATTTATGAATACATTTTACCACATTGCAGTTGTTTTTTTATGAAAACTCAACCTATCATTCTTTTTGAGTTCTACATGTGGTGATACGTTATTTACACCAGGATGTTAATAAAATGAATGCTGGCTATTCTCAGAATTAAAGTACTTATATCCACAGTTTCAAATTGTATAAGTCAAATGGTGTCCACTTTATGGTCTTCTCAAAACATTAAAATTACTGTTCTGGATGCTCAGAATGTTGTGCTGCTGCTTCACTCCCCCTCCCTTCCTGTCTCTTTTCTGGCTGACTCATGGAGCTGATTGGACTTACCTGTCTGCAATCATCCACACCTGTATTTATACCTCTACTCTTCACTCACTCAGACGTTAGAAACTCAGTTGCCTTTGGGGTATTCTGGCCTCAGCTCTGTTTCTTTAACTTCCGGTGTTCCATGATTTTTGCCTTCTGACCCTGTTCTCCTGTGTTTTCAGATTTTGGACTCAATCAGCCTGGTCAGCCACCTGGCCCTGCTCTAGCTCTTTTACCTCAATGGAAGTGAACCCTCTCTGCAGTACCCTGGCTTGTCTCTACCTCCTTCAGTGCTTGGTTCATCTGTGCATTCAATTCAGTTCTTTATTTACTCACTAATAAATTGTTATATTTTTGCTACTCCGGTCTCTTTTCCTGCATACGAGTCCTAACCTCTGCCTTTGGTGTTTTCACCATAACACAGAATGCATCTGAGCTTATCTAGAAACCGTTGGCTTCTGGGGGCCTAAAGCGGCCCCCAGACCCTGGGGCCTCGCACTTTGTCCCCCCCCAATTTCTACTTCTAAATTGTGCCCTTGCACACACTCCCAGTCCATGAGTCCATGAGCACACTAATGAGAGCATATGGCAGTGTGTATGACAGCTGACACGACAGCACATTTCTAGTCAGAGCGACCATGTTGTGGGTCCATCCAGGTGCCTTTATGTGAGTGCGTGTGTTGTGTGTTCCCCTGTTTCATGGTTGAGTCTGGTGTGTGTGTGTGTGTGCGCGCGCGCGCCCCTGGTCCATGTCCGTGTTTGGTATGTGGGTGTGTGTATGCTTCTCCGTCTGCTCGTTGTCATCTGTAGGGGTCCATGTCGTATCTGTGCTGGGTGTGTGTACGCTGGTGAGCGTGTGTATCTGTAGTATGGCTCTCTCCTGCATATGCAGGTCTTGTGTGTCCCCCGTCAATTATCGTAATCGTTGCGGTCTGATTCTTGTTGTCTGTCTGTGTCTTTGTTTTTGTGGGCCTCACACTTTGTCCCCCCCCCCCCCCCCCCCCATTTTCTAGTTCTAAATTGTGCCCTTGATATGAAGTCTCCTATAGGTGAAACTTTCTCCTAGTCAAATATAGCACCTGCTGCTGCCATGGCAGTCACGTGATCATGATGCCAGGCCATCTTGGTCCATGGTGAAAAAATTCCTGTGTCTGTCTCACATGGGAACTGGTCCTTCATTTTAAAACCTGTTGTCCACTGCTGCAGGGCAAGTCGAAACACTCATCAATATAACCCTCCAAAGTGTCCAGGGAGGTAGATCATTACGACTAAGATAAATGGACAAACGATATTTTTTGCAAAAGTTTACTTGTACAATAAAAACAATCTTTTTTGACACACTCATACAGCAGGCCACTGTAATGGTTCATACAGCATCTCACAGCAACTGAGTACCTGCGGTTTGAGTGTTTTCTACATAGACAGGAGCATCTTTGGGATTAAGGATCTTACCCAAGGAACTGTAGTGTTTTTCCTTTCTGATGGGGAATCAAACAGAAATGATTATCTTTTATTAAGTGCAGTAGGTTGTTATGGAGGGCAGCACGGTGGGTTAGTAGTTAGCATGGCTGCCTCACAGCAAGAAGGTCATGGGATTGATTCCCACCTGTGGTCTTTCTATGTGGAGTTTGCATGTTCTCCCAGTGTTTGTGTGGGTTCCCTCCCGGTGCTCCAGCTTCCTCTCACTGGAAACTATGAATTGTCCGTCGGTGTGCATGTGGGTATAAATATGTGTATATGCAGCCCTGCGACAGACTGGTGTCCTGTCCATGGTGTACCCTGCCTTACACCCTGTGAGTGCTGGGATGGGCTCCAGCTCTCCTGCGAACTCATTGCCCACAGTAACGAGTTAATTTGAACAAAATAAACAAAATCTGACAAATAAATTGATTTCTAGAATTCAGTTCTTTAATAATTGATTGAGGATCACAATGGAAATAGTTCATGGACGCTTTGCATTATCCTTAGAAATTTACATGTATGGCCAAATGTACTGTGTTTTACAAATTACTCTTAAGTAGATGTTGAATTTCAAATCAATCAAATAAGTAAAACTAAAACTGGACATGGTAGTATTTTTTGTTTTGAAACCGCTGCATATCTGCAGTTGCCCTTTAAACAGAAAAAGAATGTAACTGGACTGAAAACTACACTTTCTGTGTGTGTTTTGAGCTTGAACTACCGATATGATATGCGATTGCTTTCACAAAATGATGCCACCTGTTCTGCCATACCAGCTGTGTGCATGTGTTATATATCCACAGTGTGAATTATACAATGACATTTGTGGGGTCTTTACCTAATATTTGCTAGCTAATGTTAAGGCAAAATTAGCTTTATTTGGCTAATGTTAGTTAGTCCATAATTTAAACATGCACCTGTTCAGATCCTTTACAGATTTTTTTTTTGAGCCGCTGCAGTCTGCTTTTAGGAAATATCACTCCACAGAGACAATCAATCAATCAATCAACTTTTTTCTTATATAGCGCCAAATCACAACAAACAGTTGCCCCAAGGCGCTCCATATTGTAAGGCAAGGCCATACAATAATTATGAAAAACCCCAACGGTCAAAACGACCCCCTATGAGCAAGCACTTGGCCACAGTGGGAAGGAAAAACTCCCTTTTAACAGGAAGAAACCTCCAGCAGAACCAGGCTCAGGGAGGGGCAGTCTTCTGCTGAGACTGGTTGGGGCTGAGGGAAAGAACCAGGAAAAAGACATGCCGAGAAGGGGGGCAGAGATCGATCACTAATGATTAAATGCAGAGTGATGCATACGGAGCAAAAAGAGAAAGAAACAGTGCATCATGGGAACCCCCCCACAGTCTACGTCTAAAGCAACATAACCAAGGGATGGTCCAGGGTCACCCGATCCAGCCCTAACTATAAGCCTTAGCGAAAAGGAAAGTTTTAAGCCTAATCTTAAAAGTAGAGAGACAGCGTTCACTAAAGATGTGAATGATCTTCTGCGAGCAATGGACTCAGACACCACTACGGTTTTGGTGTTGTTAGATCTCAGTGCTGCCTTTGATACCATGGATCATCATATTTTTCTCAATAGGTTGGAGAATTTTTTTGGGATTACTGGAAGTGCCCTTGCCTGGTTGACGTCATATCTGTCCAGTCGTTCTCAATGTGTCTTGTATAATGGCACTACCTCTGACCTTGCTGACATGAGATTTGGGGTTCCACAGGGATCTGTTTTAGGCCCCTTGCTTTTCTTCCTGTATGTGGCACCCCTTGGGCGTATACTGCAGAGTTTTGTGATTGCCTTTCATTGTTATGCTGATGATACTCAGTTGTACATGCTGATAACTGCGGGAAATCTCACTCCCATAAAATCCCTGGAGGACTGTCTTCTATCAGTGAGAAGTTGGATGTCTAGTAATTTCCTACTTTTAAACTTTGATAAGACTGAAATGATGGTTCTTGGTCCAGCGAGACATCGGCATCAGTTTGACCAGCTGGCGCTCAGCCTGGGTTCCTGTGTCATACATCATACGGACAAAATGAGGAACCTTGGGGTAATTTTTGAGGTCTTTTGACCTCCACATCAGGGATGTTACTAGGACTGCTTTTTTCCATCTGAGAAATATAGCGAGGATCCGCCCCATCCTGTCCATGGCTGATGCTGAGACCCTGATTCATGCTTTTGTTTCTTCTAGACTAGATTATTGTAATGTTCTATTTTCAGGGTTACCACAGTCCAGCATTAGGGGTCTTCAGCTGGTTCAGAATGCTGCCACCAGACTTCTGACACGTAGCAGAAGGTCTGCTTTGTATAATAACATTTTATTACATTATCTTGGGATTGGTTATCAGTACAAGGAGCTTGGGAGGTAGGGGACATAGTAAGGTGCTGTTCTGTCAATCATTCCATCAATTGTATTATCATTTCAATTCTGGTTCTGCCAAGTACCCGCTTTTGAGTATTTCATTCCAAGTGTCCTGGCTTTCAGTGGTCAAAATATGGTCACCCTACCCTGTCACACATTCTGACTGCCACAAACACACCGAGGTGTAGTTGCGTACCTGCGCAGGTGGTTCAGCACAGTCATATTTGCATACATGTAGTAGAGGTAGTATGAGTAGGGTGGGTTATCCTCCTCTGTCCAGTTGACGGGCAGCGGACTGTCCAAGTTGAAGATATGTTGCTCGGGTTTTGACTCATCGTCCACACTGTCAAAACCCACAGCCTTTGTGAGGGAAGAAAACACCTCAGTGAAACTCCCAGAGGTTTGCCTTCATGTGAATCATTCATTTTACTTTTACAGTAAAATTAGTTGTAGAATCAGTAGAATTCATACGTGCTGAAGGAAGAGGTGCAGCTCTGGATGGCTGCTTGGATCCACTGTAACCTCAAATAGGGGACAAAAGATGTTCTCTAACATCTGCTGGAAGTTGGACAGCTGTTTCTTTGTATGGTAGACATCACTATTGAAGACAGAATAAAATTGTATCAAGAGGTCATTTTCATAATAACTGCTCATGTATGACTAGTTGATGGAGCTAATAAATTACTTACAACAATCTGGGCATCTGTACAAGCCAGCGCACATTGTCTGAGTAGACCTGATGTTTGACGGCCCACTTGGCCAATTTGTCCCATTCATCTCTCGAGCGACCGTAGATGGACAGTCGGAGTTCCACATTCTGGTACTTGCTCTCCTCCAGGTCAGCCATGACCTCCTAAAAATCAGTTACACAAAACAGTCAGCAGAGGGCAAAAGACCCACAAAGATATTCAGACCAAGTCAGTGGTTTATGCATTCTGTGAGCACCTTAATAACGTGACCAAAGTACTTCCCCTCAATGTAGTTGTCTGTTTTGATGAAGATCTCCCTCAGGATGGACTCACCAATGGGATTGTATTTGGCATTGAATTTGTCAAAGCGATGAAAAGTGTTACGATCCTGAAACAAAGCAAACAAAAACTCTGAAACAATAAATACTCCTTTCTGTTTGATTCATCACTTCTGGTGAGGAGAGTTTGTTTTTATCCATGCTTCTTTGCTCTTTGCTATCTCAATTATTAAACACTAATGAACCTACGCCAGAAGATGAGACCCTCAATTTACCAGTTCATTTACACTCTGTCCTTACCTATGGTCATGAACTTTGGGTAATGACTGAAACAACAAGATACACAGATACAAGAAGTGGATATGAGGTTCCTCTGTCTGATATCTGGGGTTCTACTCCGGTACAGGGTGAAAAGCTCAAATATCCTGGAGGGACTCAAGAGTAGAGCTGCTGGTTCTTCTCATCCAACCAGCTGATCTGGTTCAGGCATTTAGTGAGAATGCCCCCTGATTGTCTCCTTGGGGAGGTCTTCCAGACACATCCAAATGGAAGGAGGCCCTGGGGAAGACCAAGGACACACTGGAAGGATTATATTTCCCAGCTGGCTTGGGAACGCCTTGGGATTCCCCAGAAATAGAGGATGTGGCCAAGGATTGGGAAGTGAGGGTTGAACTATTTGGTGTGCTGCCACCATGACCCAGACCCGGATAAGTAGCAGAAATGAATGAATGAGACAACCTATTATCCCCGCCGGCCAATATGCTGGGACAGGGGAAAAACAATCACACTCAGTCTGTGTCTACATTTGTCTGACCTTCACGTTTTTTCTTTCAACACTATAACTTAGGAATACTTTATCCAGTTAATTCTAAAACTGATATGCATATTTATATGCAATGTTTCCTCACCTTATGAACGTCTAGGACATTTTTATGAGCCAACGTCTGGGTCATTTTTACAACAGAGCCACTTCTGACACAGTGGACACTGTGTGTATTATATCACAGTTGAGCAACGTCAATAACAGCTGTTCAATTGACTGCAGAGTTTATATACATAATCATATACTAGGCTTCCCCACTCTTTGAACTGCTGCGCCGTATAGCACTTTGCTCCATCTGTGTGTATGTGTGTGTGTGTGCGTGTCCCTGTCCCTTTCTGTATTATAGCACGGAGTTATACATGAATGCTCCAGTTAGGTTCAGGCACAAGTTCCCTTGTTTTCACAAATGCTGAATCTGCCCTGGAACAAAAACCATTCAATTTTGAAACTGATCCACAAACAAACAAGCAAACAAAAACAATAACACCCCACCCCCCAAAAAACCCTATAAGATTGTGAAAGTGAAAGATGTCATATTATCCAAATTTTCAGCAAGCTAATCAACTAATCAACAGCACTGTGCAAATAATAATAATAATAATAATAATAATGAGGAGGAGGAAGAAAAGTTTCTAAATATCTATGTGTGTCAGTTTTTCACATAGATAAACACAAAAACGCAACCTCCTTACAAACTTCAATGATGAACAATCAGAATAATTAATGAGTGATTAATGAATAAATGAAATCAAAGATCATTGATGACAATCAAAGGTTACGAACAGTATCACATGTTTGCAATTAGGATCTAAGAATCAAATGTAACTTTTTTCAGTATGGGGCGTCCTCAGCTTTTGTCTTTTTTGATGAGCACTCTGCTACTAACAGTTATTTACTAAGGAGGTGAAATGTATTCCTTGCTGATATCACTCACTGCGTGCATGTCCAGGGTGTCCACACTGAGATCAAAGGCTGTGAGGTTCATGCTCTCAAACACTTCCATGAGTGTCTGACCTTTGCCTTTTTCCATGTGAACAATATCTGTGGGATACTTCTTCATGGCACGTTTGATAAAACGTAGAAGGTGCTTCTGGTTCATACAGGATGATGCGTGGATATGTGTGTCAACCTGGAAAATAATGCAGACCAAAAAAACATAGATCATAGAGTCTGGGTGAGGAAAGAAGAAAGCTCTTTGCAGACTTTGTAGAAGCAGCTCTATAGTTCACCTTACGGATATTGTAGAAGTCTCGATGTGGGACTTTTTTCTGTGCAGCAAGCTCTTTCATTTCATTGAGCAGGATGTGCATCTGGAACTTGGAGCTAAGATACTGTAGGCGCCGGTAGCAGAAGGATTTTCTGAGGCAGTGGCAAACAAAAATATTCATCATTTTTGAGATATGTAGAATGAATAATACACACAGAATATATTTTCTTGTATTTTCAAAGTGGTTAAAAAATAGATGGCAGAATCTACACTTTGGTGTACTTGGTGACATTCAGCAACTTAAAAAAAAAACATACACTGGCCCATTGATAATGAGAGCCATCATAACGTTCATGTCAGCGATGTAGTCCTGCAGGTCTGGATACGGCAGCTCCAATTCTGTGCTCCTGTTTGCAACATAAACAAAACTAAATGTGAAAACTGAGACTTTCTCAGGCTTATTAGCAGGACAACACCTAGAAAATGAAGCAGCAAGTGATCGCTGTAAAGATCTCACTTCTCCATAGTGGTTCTCGATGTGTACACATGCATGACGCCGTCAACCATCTTGCAGCCGTAACGCACATCAGGGGGCATGCTGACCAGGTCCTGGTTCTCGTAGGGGTGTGTGTCAGAAACTGGTGGGTGCACTGTGGCATCTGAGAGAGGACAGAATGTTGCATTGTGTCACAGTTTTGAACAAGGTGGGCGTGCACGTGCAGCTAAAGTTCAGTTTTTCTCATCACAGCCTTCACAACATGAGGGGGAGCAGAACAGATGGACTGTGAAACTTGTGAATGTTTTATTGTGGAACTTTGCAGAAAAAATAAAATAAAACATTGCAGCTGATCACCAAGAGAAAGGCCAAAGCCTTTTTTTTATGTCAGTTTTGAGTTTAGTGGCTTCCTCCTTGGTCAGCGATCTCTCAGCTCATGGTGACGGAGTGCTCGCTCAAGGTTGGCAATGTCTGTCTGATGCATTATGTTGTGAAAGTGTAGTGACACGGACCCACAACAGGGGGCGCAAATGAACGGTCAATAGTTGAGCCAAAAAGTAACAATTTAATGTTGTGAAATGTGCACAACGAATATACAGACAATCTCAGAATATAATTACAGTCAAATCACAAAGGTGACGTGTGGGCAGGCTTGAGGATAGAAGACGTCTGTCCTGAGAAGAGCCGGAACCACACGATTTCCGCCTCCACAGAACCTGGTGAATACTGGAGCCGCCAAGTCCCGAATTCCCAGGTGATCACCGTCCCCGACTGTCGGATGTGGTACTGCTGGCGAGAATAAAGACAGTCAAGTGTGGGTGTGTGTACACCCAGTAACAACAACAGTGGGAATGCCACCTCCACCTCTCACTCAATATGTTGCAGAGTACCGCAGTGATTTCTCAGGGGAAAAGAGTGCCGTCCTGCACTCACTCAGCCTCCACAGAAAGAGGGACCGGTACTCCTGCAAACACTCACAATATACAGATATAGAAAACACAAATGGCTGAGGATATTACCTCCAATGAAGTATGATATCTCGGCGATGAGGTGGAGATGACGTCTGGGTTTTATGGAGTGAGATGATGAAGAATGAGTGACAGCTGTCAGGAAGTAATCAATCAATCAAATCAATCAATTTTTTTTATATAGTGCCAAATCACAACAAACAGTTGCCCCAAGGCGCTTTATATTGTAAGGCAAGGCCATACAATAATTATGTAAAACCCCAACGGTCAAAACGACCCCCTGTGAGCAAGCACTTGGCTACAGTGGGAAGGAAAAACTCCCTTTTAACAGGAAGAAACCTCCAGCAGAACCAGGCTCAGGGAGGGGCAGTCTTCTGCTGGGACTGGTTGGGGCTGAGGGAGAGAACCAGGAAAAAGACATGCTGTGGAGGGGAGCAGAGATCGATCACTAATGATTAAATGCAGAGTGGTGCATACAGAGCAAAAAGAGAAAGAAACAGTGCATCATGGGAACCCCCCAGCAGTCTACGTCTATAGCAGCATAACTAAGGGATGGTTCAGGGTCACCTGATCCAGCCCTAACTATAAGCTTTAGCAAAAAGGAAAGTTTTAAGCCTAATCTTAAAAGTAGAGAGGGTGTCTGTCTCCCTGATCTGAATTGGGAGCTGGTTCCACAGGAGAGGAGCCTGAAAGCTGAAGGCTCTGCCTCCCATTCTACTCTTACAAACCCTAGGAACTACAAGTAAGCCTGCAGTCTGAGAGCGAAGCACTCTATTGGGGTGATATGGTACTACGAGGTCCCTAAGATAAGATGGGACCTGATTATTTAAAACCTTATAAGTAAGAAGAAGAATTTTAAATTCTATTCTAGAATTAACAGGAAGCCAATGAAGAGAGGCCAATATGGGTGAGATATGCTCTCTCCTTCTAGTCCCCGTCAGTACTCTAGCTGCAGCATTTTGAATTAACTGAAGGCTTTTTAGGGAACTTTTAGGACAACCTGATAATAATGAATTACAATAGTCCAGCCTAGAGGAAATAAATGCATGAATTAGTTTTTCAGCATCACTCTGAGACAAGACCTTTCTGATTTTAGAGATATTGCGTAAATGCAAAAAAGCAGTCCTACATATTTGTTTAATATGCGCTTTGAATGACATATCCTGATCAAAAATGACTCCAAGATTTCTCACAGTATTACTAGAGGTCAGGGTAATGCCATCCAGAGTAAGGATCTGGTTAGACACCATGTTTCTAAGATTTGTGGGGCCAAGTACAATAACTTCAGTTTTATCTGAGTTTAAAAGCAGGAAATTAGAGGTCATCCATGTCTTTATGTCTGTAAGACAATCCTGCAGTTTAGCTAATTGGTGTGTGTCCTCTGGCTTCATGGATAGATAAAGCTGGGTATCATCTGTGTAACAATGAAAATTTAAGCAATACCGTCTAATAATACTGCCTAAGGGAAGCATGTATAAAGTGAATAAAATTGGTCCTAGCACAGAACCTTGTGGAACTCCATAATTAACTTTAGTCTGTGAAGAAGATTCCCCATTTACATGAACAAATTGTAATCTATTAGACAAATATGATTCAAACCACCGCAGCGCAGTGCCTTTAATACCTATGGCATGCTCTAATCTCTGTAATAAAATTTTATGGTCAACAGTATCAAAAGCAGCACTGAGGTCTAACAGAACAAGCACAGAGATGAGTCCACTGTCCGAGGCCATAAGAAGATCATTTGTAACCTTCACTAATGCTGTTTCTGTACTATGATGAATTCTAAAACCTGACTGAAACTCTTCAAATAGACCATTCCTCTGCAGATGATCAGTTAGCTGTTTTACAACTACCCTTTCAAGAATTTCTGAGAGAAAACAGCTGTCACTCCCGGCTGTGTCCGTGGCGGCAGCGCCCTCTCGTGCCTGAAGCCCGCACTTCAGGCAGGGCGCCCTCTGGTGGTGGGCCAGCAGTACCTCCTCTTCTGGCGGCCCACACAACACATTAAACTCCATCATCCATTCGTTAGTTGTGATCCTGAGGTTGTTGTAGATATTTAGAACAAGCTCCTTCACTTATGGTTGTTAATTTCAGCCTCCTTTTTCAATTTCAATTTCAATTTATTTTCATTTATATAGCGCCAAATCACAACAGAGTTGCCTCAAAGCGCTTCACACAGGTAACACGGTACCAACCCAAAGAGCAACAGTGGTAAGGAAAAACTCCCTCTGAGGAAGAAACCTCAAGCAGACCAGACTCAAAGGGGTGACCCTCTGCTTGGGCCATGCTACAAACATAAATTACAGAACAATTCACAGAACAATTCACGGACGAATATACAAGAAATGTTGTTGGTACACAGGACAGGAGGATCCCCAACACGAACACAACTCCCATCTCTGGATGGAGCTGCACCTTAAACAGAGAGAAAAAACAGAATCAGGCATCAGAAAGACAAAAAATACTGTATAATTTGCCAGCATTAATCAACAAGAAAAACAGAAGAAATACTAAGGTGATCGCCGGCCACTAGCCCTAAACGTCACTAAAAGACCCATAATTTAGGTAAAGTTGAGGCCGCGGCCTGCTCCAATTGCTAATAAATGAATTAAAAGAGCAAAAAACGTAAAAGTCCTTTCTTGTATTATACAAGAGCTCTATATCAAGAGTCTGTGGCACAAATGGAGCAAGTCTGCGAGAGAGATCAGGCAGGCAACTCAAGGTGCTTGCATCATATACACTGAAACACTTCACTCCATATATTCTACTCAACAACACTCCCAAACAACACACTCCACATGATCTAAAAAACACTCCCTCCAAATTGGGAAAGCTACTTAAAATACATATTCCCATACGCTACGAGGCTTGAGGTTTGATAAAGATCCTGATGCAAGGCCTATAACATAAAATCAACCAATGAGAATTCCATCTGCCACTGTCTTACACAATTGCACCCTCTAATTGTGCGTTGCTATTAAAATGTCACACTCAGAAGTCAGTAGATTTGTAGCAAGGACACAAACTTGCATGCAGAATGTGAATTCACTCAGATTGATGCTATAACAGTTGGATTAACACCTGTGGGGTCCAATACTACATATCAAGACTGTTTAGTCACCATGACCCATGTAAAGAACAGCTGTTTCAGTTGACCTTTGAAAGGGATTTCACATGTAAATTCCTGAATGAATGGAAATGTGTTTGTTTATCTATATGTGGCCCTGTGATAGACTGGCGTCCTGTCCAGGGTGTACCGCGCCTCATGCCCCATGACTGCTGGGATAGGCTCCAGACTCCCTGTGACCCTTAATCCCTTCACTGGATTCCAGTCTCTTTGAGATCAGACTTTAAAGTATTACTGCTGGCCTATAAAATTGTTCACGGACTGGCACCCCCCTATCTGGCCGGCCTGGTTGAGTCCTATGTGCCGGCAAGGGCTGTGCATTCACAGGGTGCAGGACTATTGTGTGTCCCGAGGGTGAAGAAAAGGTCAACGAGTTACAGAGCTTTTTATCACCACGCCCCAGCTCTGTGGAATGATCTGCCTGTGCAGATACGACAGTCGGACTCTGTGGAGACTTTTAAAGCCAGGCTGAAGACACATTTGTTCTCCCTGTTTTATCATTAGTATTTTATCTGATTGTGTGTCTTTTTTTTATTCTTTTTATTTATTTTACTTCTTTTACCTTTTTATGGTTAATTTTTTTTTATTGTGTTTTAATCTTATTTCATTTTATTCTGCTTTTAAATGATGTTTGTTAAGCGCCTTGAGGCGATTACTCGTGATTTGGTGCTATATAAATTAATAAATTATTATAAATTATTATTATTACTTAATTGGAGTAGGCAGATATAGAAAATGGATGGATAGATCCCTGAATGAATGGAAGTACTAAGGTCCATTGCATGCATCTTTATACAAAGTAAGTTAAAAATTGTTCTGCTGCATAAAGAGCGAAACTGAGTCAAATAGATCCCCAAATGCAGGCAGCCAGGAGACAGGTGTTACAGGCAGAAAACAGGGTGCTTTAATAATCCACAGTGGCAGTGATATAACAATAGTGACAGGGTAATCTACTGTGCCAAACAATCCAATAAATCAAAAGACTGGGTAAGGAACTGAATGAGGGAAAAAACAAACACAACAGGGAGCAAAGTACTTCTAAACAGGAGTACTAGGTGGAGACAAACAATATGTGTGACTGAAACAATCGACTGCCCAACAAAAAAATGAAAGGGTGCAGCTTCAATATGAATTTCAATTTTCAATTTCAATTTTCAATTTCAATTTTCAATTTCAATTTCAATTTTCAATTTATTTTCATTTATATAGTGCCAAATCACAACAGAGCTGCCTCAAGGCACTTCACACAAGTAAGGTCTAACCTTACTAACCCCCAGAGGAGCAGTGGTAAGGAAAAACTCCCTCTGAGGAAGAAACCTCAGGCAGACCAGACTCAAAGGGGTGACAGTCTGCTTCGGGCCATCCTACAGACACAAGAACATACATACAAGACAAGAAACACAGTATACACACAGTAAACACAGTCAGCATTAAACAACAAGCAAAACAGGAAATAAATATTAAGGTGATCACCAGCTACTAGCCCTAAGCTTCACTAAAAGACCCAGAATTTAGGTAAAGTTGAACCCGTGGCATGCTCTGTTTCCTAATAAAAAGAGACACAAAGTAGTCCTGCACCCTGAGAATGCAAAGCCGAGCTGCTACGTAAGGTTTAATTAGTTCAGCTAGGTAGGGAGGTGCCAGTCCATGAACAATTTTATAGACTAGTAGCAGAACCTTAAAATTTGATCTCACTGGGACAGGAAGCCAGTGAAGAGATACCAAAATGGGTGTAATGTGGTCAAACGTTCTGCTTCATGTCAAAAGTCTGAATGCAGCATTGTGAACCAATTGGAGAGCCCTAATGCTGGACTGCGGTAAACCAGAAAATAGAACATTGCAGTAGTCCAATCTAGAAGAGATAAACACATGGATCAGGGTCTCAGCATCAGCCATGAACAGGATGGGACAAATTTTCACTATATTTTGCAGGTGGACGAAAGCAGTCCTCATAATATTTCTAGTGTGGAGGTCAAAGGACAATATAGGATCAAAAATTACCCCAAGGTTCCTCACTTTGTCAGTGTGATGTATGACACACGAGCCTAGGCTGAGCGTTAGCTGGTCAAATTGATGCCGATTTCTCACTGGACCGAGAACCATCATTTCAGTCTTATCAGAGTTTAAACTAATTAACCACAGGTGCAAAATCAGTAAAAACAGAAAAGCCAGGACATGAGAGAAAATCAAGGAACACCAAGAGATCACGTAAATGGACATCAGAAGGTACATGGAAATAAAACCTGATAAAAAATACACCAAAACATAACGTACACAAAATGCAAAAACAAAGGAGGAACAAAAACACAAGAAGTAATAAACAACTCAAACCGAGATCACAGACAAACTGCAAGACAAATGCAACCAATGAATAAAGATCTCGAACAGAACAGAGTGTAACCCTGAAAATCTACATAAAGAACCGATGAAGAGAAAACAAAGGCAAAGACACAGACAGCAGACAGACAACAAGATTCAGATCTCAACGATTACAATAACTGACGGGGGACACACAAGACCTGCATATGCAGGAGAGAGCCATACTACAGATACACACGCTCACCAGCGTACACACACCCAGCACAGATACGACAGGGACCCCTACAGATGACAACGAGCAGACGGAGAAACATACACACATGGACCAGGGGCGCGTGGCCACACACACACACACACACACACACACACACACACACACACACACACACACACACACACACACACACACACACACACACACACACACACACACACACCAGACTCAACCATGAAACAGGTAAACACACAACACACGCACTCACATAAAAAGCACAGAGACAAATAAATACACAACACCCGGACGGACCAACAACATGTTCACTCTGACTAGAAATGTGCTGTCGTGTCAGCTGTCATACACACTGCCATATGCTCTCATTAGTGTGCTCATGGACTCATGGATTGGGAGTGTGTGATTCATGTTCGTAATGTGTTTTTGTATCAAAGCACAAGTTGTTTTGTATTTTAATGATGTACAGTCAGTCAGGTCCATCATAGCTGGACAGTGACAAAGAGGGTTTTTAAATTAAATAAATAAATAAAAATCAAGATTAATTTGTAGCCATTTGTATACATAGTTTGTCCATTTGTTAAAGGCCACAAGTAATTGGACAATCTAAATATAAGGATCTCTAATAGAAATGATCAGTTTTACAGCCAGTTTTCAGTCAGGTGATGAAATTTTTAAATCACTGAATTTTCTTGGACTTGATCAATCATTAAGGAATACAAACTGCATGATACTGTATTGCAAATCTGTCTGGAACAGGCAGTTCTCAAAACTGAGTGATGGCACGAGAAGGAAACAAGTAAGGGAAGCCACCAAGAGAGCAATAATAATTCTGTAAGCTTAGGTGTCTGTTGCTGCGACTGGAAAAATTGTGTCTTTTGAACCACCAAAGTTTCACGGTGGAGAGGAACAGAAAAGGATTACTTTGGTCTGCCAGCATGAACTGGTGCTGTGCGTCATCACATTCGCCATACTATGGAACCATCTCAGTGTCGTAAATGACTCAATATACATATTGTTGAATAAAATGTAATATGCAATGAGGCAAGTTGAGTTTGAAAGTTCTTACACAAGGAGGATGTAAACTGAAGTCTGCAATTGAATGAAATACTGGAAAAAACACTGTTAAAGGGAAAGAAAGCAATGCAGGAAAAATAGAAGACAAAAGGAAATATTTTGAATCAGCTGATCACCAGTAAAAAAGGTGATGTCATAAAGCTGGGATTTGAAAACAGGCTCCTGCTGTGGTGTTGTAAACACACACTGTAAACTTTTATCAGAAGTGTTAACATTCCTAGTGTTACAACTACTGCATTAAAATCCTGAATTATTCAATGATTTGATGTCATCAAACATAAGTACTTTTTTTTCCAGACGTGGTCCCCACGATACCTGCAGTAACGGTGCTCTCTGAGACCTCCTCCTCATAGACGTCGATATCGAGCGGACTTTCGCTCAGATCCTGCAGGTAACGAGCAGTGGTCCTACAGAAGCTCTGCAGCGACAGACCCATGTACTTTTGTCTTATAAACAGAGCTTTCACCACACATTTGGCAGCATCCAGAAGATCTGTGAAGGGAACCTTGATGGAAGAAAATGGAATGAAAAGAAGTATGAAAAGCTGAAAACGTGCAATCAGACACAGAACATGACTTTTTGCAAGTTATCGCCACCAAAAGAGGTTATGCTTTCACCCACATTCAGGGTTACTCAGAACTGATTTTCATGAAACGTGGTGGTGGTGGTGAGGGGTGCATTGGATAAGAAACAGCATTTTGGTCCAGATCTGGATCAAGAAGCAGATCCAGGAATGTTCCAGGAATGTTTTTAGCATCTTCCTCAAATCATTATTAAATAAAGCACTCAGTTGTTAAAATGAGTGGAGTGTGTGGATTAGTCTGGTTGAAGGTCCACTTGTGCAGGTGGAGGTGTGTACACTCTCCTGAGTACCTCGCCAGTTTTTCCAGGTATTACTGCTGTGACTATCCTGACTTACCCCACACTTCTCCTCTCCTGAAATAGTGACTCGCTGGTACTCCCTCTCTGGAACCAAGTCCCTCTCCTGCAGGTCAGGAGTTTGGTTCTGCTCTTTCATGTATCTGGTAAAATAATCAACAACAAACAAGTGAATTTTGTGTTCTGGGTCTTCCAAATAAATATTGAGGGTAAACTGAGTTAGCCAATGGAAGCACTCACTCGAGATCCGTGGCACTGTCCGTCTTCACGAAGTCCTGTTTGGCTCGCAGGAGGATGTCGGGTTCGAACCTGAGGACAGAAATGGAGCTCAATTTGAGGTTATTGTCACTGTTAGCTTCATCAGAGCAGAGCGCTTGATTTACTTGACATCCTGGCTGATTTGTCTCTCCAGGCGATGGCGTTTCTCCTCCAACTGTTCAATGGGACTGTCCTCTGGAAATTCATAGGGGGCGCTGCGCATCTCACTCTCTGCCAGACTGCGAGAGAACAGTTCCTACACACAGACACAGGAAGCAGGATTAATCTTTATTCATTAGGTTGCAACCCGAGTGTCGTTTCTGAGCACGGACCTCGGCGATCTCCTTGTACTTCCCGTCCATGGAGGTACGTAGGTCAATGGATTGTTTCAGGGCCACAGGAATGCCAGGCAAGGAATGCTGGGAAGTGAGGATGTGGCGGGCCCCACGGGCATCAACTGGTGAAAGAGAAAAAGACAGAAAGCAAAATGAGGGGAAAAACTGAACGGAGTAGTAAAGAAGTTGTTTGCTGCAAGGTCAACTTAAACAGAAAGAATAAACCTGGCAGCATGAAGGAACAGCTTCTATTGATACCCGCAGGCCGACTCAAGCATAGGAATCAACTGTTTTATCTTAAGGATCTCTCTGGCCTCATTTGGCATTCTGCAGTCTGATCTCAGCAACTGTTTGTGCTCCAACATACAATGGATCATTCAAGTGGACGGATCCTCAGCATGGACGGCCCATGATGGAACTGCAACACCGGCGTTTTACAAGAAAAGTAGTTCTCACGGGAAAACAAGGGAGGTGAGGGGGGGTTAAATGGGATGGGGCTGTCTGGGGAAGAGCACAGCTATGAGGGGCCAGGAGAAAGTAGAGTTTAGAGTGAAACATGGAGGAGAGAGACTGCGTTCCCCAGACTGTGATATTAATCATTTCCTTGAAACTACAAACCTGCCACTGAAATATTCATCATCCTGTTAAATATTTCATGTGTCTGATAGAATGTCTGTGGCCCTGTCACCCCTTAGTATTTAAAAACACTGAAAGGTCAAAGAAGGCACACAGTATGATTGTAATTCTGGCTTTAGTCATAACATTTTACTAAACAAAATGAATGCTAAATGCTTTAGGTTAAATTCTTGAAGTTGCAAAAACATATTCAGTTGCTCCGTCACAACACTATATATATATACACTCAACAAAAATATAAACGCAACACTTTTGGTTTTGCTCCCATTTTGTATGAGATGAACTCAAAGATCTAAAACTTTTTCCACATACACAATATCACCATTTCCCTCAAATATTGTTCACAAACCAGTCTAAATCTGTGATAGTGAGCACTTCTCCTTTGCTGAGATAATCCATCCCACCTCACAGGTGTGCAAGATGCATACCAAGATGCTGATTAGACACCATGATTAGTGCACAGGTGTGCCTTAGACTGTCCACAATAAAAGGCCACTCTGAAAGGTGCAGTTTTGTTTTATTGGGGGGGGATACCAGTCAGTATTTGGTGTGACCACCATTTGCCTCATGCAGTGCAACACATCTCCTTCGCATAGAGTTGATCAGGTTGTCAATTGTGGCCTGTGGAATGTTGGTCCACTCCTCTTCAATGGCTGTGCGAAGTTGCTGGATATTGGCAGGAACTGGTACACGTTGACGTATACGCCGGTCCAGAGCATCCCAAACATGCTCAATGGGTGACATGTCCGGTGAGTATGCCGGCCATGCAAGAACTGGGACATTTTCAGCTTCCAAGAATTGTGTACAGATCCTTGCAACATGGGGCCGTGCATTATCCTGCTGCAACATGAGGTGATGTTCTTGGATGTATGGCACAACAATGGGCCTCAGGATCTCGTCACGGTATCTCTGTGAATTCAAAATGCCATCAATAAAATGCACCTGTGTTCTTCGTCCATAACAGACGCCTGCCCATACCATAACCCCACCGCCACCATGGGCCACTCGATCCACAACATTGACATCAGAAAACCGCTCACCCACACGACGCCACACACGCTGTCTGCCATCTGCCCTGGACAGTGTGAACCGGGATTCATCCGTGAAAAGAACACCTCTCCAACGTGCCAAACGCCAGTGAATGTGAGCATTTGCCCACTCAAGTCAGTTACGTCGACGAACTGGAGTCAGGTCGAGACCCCGATGAGGACGACGAGCATGCAGATGAGCTTCCCTGAGACGGTTTCTGACAGTTTGTGCAGAAATTCTTTGGTTATGCAAACCGATTGTTTCAGTAGCTGTCCGAGTGGCTGGTCTCAGACGATCTTGGAGGTGAACATGCTGGATGTGGAGGTCCTGGGCTGGTGTGGTTACACATGGTCTGCGGTTGTGAGGCTGGTTGGATGTACTGCCAAATTCTCTGAAACACCTTTGGAGACGGCTTATGGTAGAGAAATGAACATTCAATACACGAGCAACAGCTCTGGTTGACATTCCTGCTGTCAGCATGCCAACTGCATGCTCCCTCAAATCTTGCGACATCTGTGGCATTGTGCTGTGTGATAAAACTGCACTTTTCAGAGTGGCCTTTTATTGTGGGCAGTCTAAGGCACACCTGTGCACTAATCATGGTGTCTAATCAGCATCTTGATATGGCACACCTGTGAGGTGGGATGGATTATCTCAGCAAAGGAGAAGTGCTCACTATTACAGATTTAGACTGGTTTGTGAACAATATTTGAGGGAAATGGTGATATTGCGTATTGTGTATATGGAAAAAGTTTTAGATTTTTGAGTTCATCTCAAACAAAATGGAAGCAAAACCAAAAGTGTTGCGTTTATATTTTTGTTGAGTGTATATATATGTACACACAAAAGACACACACACAAATGTTTGGACATTTGATTTGTATGACCACTAGACTTTCTTCTCTGTCTCTGCATGTTTGACAAATCTTTGTTGTGCTTTGTTTTATTTGTTAAATTGTTATTGGTAGTATGACCAGAACAGATGGTTAACTCTCTGAGTCTGGTCTGCTTGAGGTTTCTTCCTACATTCTAGAAATGCCTGAGGGAGTTTTTTATTGGCACTGTTGCCAGTGAGTTTGCTCAGTGGGCAGATAAGGATAGAAATTACATTTGTGAAGCGCCTTGGGAAACTTATATTGTGATTTGGTGCTATATGAAGAAATTTAACTGAATTGTTGTTCCTTGGCTCATGACTTATCATCTGGTATGTTTCATGAAAATCAGTGATGCAGTTTTAGACAAACTGATGAAAATATATTGCAAAGCGGCTGATTTCGTAATGATAAAGAAAGATGAAACGTCCCATCCTGTCTATGCTGATGCTGAGACCCTGATCCATGCATTTATTTCTTCTAGATTGGACTACTGCCATGTTCTATTTTCTGGTTTACCGCAGTCCAGCCTTAGGGCTCTCCAGTTGGTTCAAAATGCTGCAGCCAGACTTTTGACACGAAGCAGAAAGTTCAACCACATTACAACCATTTTGGCAATCCCTACACTGGCTTCCTGTCCCAGTGAGATCAGAGTTTAAGGTTCTGCTACTTGTCTATAAAATTGTTCACAGACTGGCACCTCCCTACTTAGCTGACCTAATTAAACCTTACGTACCGGCCCGGGCTTTGCATTATCAGGGTGCAGGACTACTTTATGTCTCTAGGGTGAATAAAAAGTCTGCAGGTCATAGAGCTTTCTCTTATCGTGCCCCTGTTCTGTGGAATGATCTCCCTGCATCAATAAAACAGTCAGATTCTGTAGAGACTTTCAAGTCCAGACTTAAGACGCACTTATTTTCCCTTTCGTATGGCTAGCATACTGGCATAGTATAATTCTACACTTTTTACTCTTTTAATTCATTTTATTAGGAAACGGATAATCGGCCGTTAGGAAGCGGCCTCAACTTTACCTAAATTCTGGGTCTTTTAGTGAAGCCTAGGGCTAGTGGCCGGCGATCACCTTAGTATTTCCTGTTTTTCTTGTCATTTAATGCTTGAAAAATATACTGTATTTCTTTGTCTTTCTGATGCCTGATTCTGTTTTTTCTCTCCGTTTATGGTGCAGCTCCATCCATGACATGAGTGTGGTATTTGTGCTGGAGACCCCCCTGTCCTGTGCACCAACAGCATTTCCTATATATTCGTTTTGTGAATTGTTCTGTAATTTATGTTTGTAGCATGGCCCAAGCAGAGGGTCACCCCTTTGAGTCTGGCCTGCTTGAGGTTTCTTCCTCAGAGGGAGTTTTTCCTTACCACTGCTGCTCTGGGGGTTGTTAAGTTTAGACCTTACTTGTGTGAAGCGCATCGAGGCAACTCAGTTGTGATTTGGCGCTATATAAATGAAAATAAATTGAAATTGAAATTGCCTGGTTCTACTCCGTAATGAGAATCTACACCAAAATGTAATGGATTCATCTTTGGCACTGTACCTTCCAAAATTTACATACATACTGGGCTCAGCATGTGTTTCAGGCTCCTCTCCTGTGGAACCAGCTCCCAATTCAGATCAGGGAGACAGACACCCTCTCTACTTTTAAGATTAGGCTTAAAACGTTCCTTTTTGCTAAAGCTTATAGTTAGGGCTGGATCAGGTGACCCTGAACCATCCCTTAGTTATGCTGCTATAGACGTAGACTGCTGGGGGGTTCCCATGATGCACTGTTTCTTTCTCTTTTTGCTCTGTATGCACCACTCTGCATTTAATCATTAGTGATCGATCTCTGCTCCCCTCCACAGCATGTCTTTTTCCTGGTTCTCTCCCTCAGCCCCAACCAGTCCCAGCAGAAGACTGCCCCTCCCTGAGCCTGGTTCTGCTGGAGGTTTCTTCCTGTTAAAAGAGAGTTTTTCCTTCCCACTGTAGCCAAGTGCTTGCTCACAGGGGGTCGTTTTGACCGTTGGGGTTTTACATAATTATTGTATGGCCTTGCCTTACAATATAAAGCGCCTTGGGGCAACTGTTTGTTGTGATTTGGCGCTATATACAAAAAAAATTGATTGATTGATTGATTTTAAGAAAACGTGTGTGACCTTCGTTTATAGGGAAAGAAAAAGAGTTTGTTAAAATTGTGAAAACTGTTGGGGAGCAGAGAGAAAGATAGGATGATGTTAGTTGTTGGACCATCCCAGGTCTCGCCATGTCTTTATCACCTTCTGACACACACTGTGCAGTCAACACATCCTACTCAACAAGTTTGTCCACAGCACTTAGGAGTAACACTCAAACAGAAAGGCTGCAGAAGAAGCTTGTCTCTGCAGCGTAAGGCCTGGCTCAGATATTATATCGGGTGTTGTTTTGGGGTCGTACCAGTTTTAGTCATGATAACAGCAGACACTGGTGCAGACGACGGGATGTGACCAGCAGTAAAGACATCAGGCCAGGCCATGCTAAAAAACCAAGCCAAGCCTACCCCAAGATAATCCCCTAATGGCTGCTATATTTGGATCAGTTGCATCTATGGTTATGTAACAACTTATCCCCAAAGAGCAGGAGAGCTTGCTACATGTTTCATTTGAACATCTACATTATGAAGGTGATGAAGAACAAATTGTGCACTGTGCAGATGTCTAAATGAAGAAAACATTCTAATCTTGAGATAGACCAGTGTTCCATACTGGGCCTCAAATGGATGTCAAACAGCAACAAAATACCACATGCCTATTTCAGCAGTAATACACAGTATTGAGAGTTCGAGCTCTAAACTCATGAAAAAGATGGTGTGAAATGGACTGCATTTATATAGCGCTTTTCCATCTGCATCAGACGATCAAAGATCTTTACAATACACATTCACGCCGATGTGAGGGTGCTGCCATACAAGGCACTCACTACACACTGGGAGCAACTAGGGGATTAAGGACCTTGCCCAAGGGCCCTTAGTGATTTTCCGGTCAGGCTGGGACTTGAACCGAGGATCCTCTGGTCTCAAGCCCAACGCTTTAACTACTAGACCATCACCTCCCCTGTGAAACATATTCAAGGATGAAAAGTCATGAGAATTCAACAGGACAGAGAGGAGAAAGAGATCAGAGATCAAGAATCTTCCAGTGGAATCAGCTTCATCCACACATAATTTATTCAGGAAACATATCAGAGTTTCACAGATAAAGCTATGAGTCTCGGTCCAAACCACGTTAGTCTTACTGTTTGTACAGTGAGCAAAACGACCAGTACAACTTGATAAGTACAACTTGACCAGTACAACTTGATTTAATAATACACATTATCATTGCAGCAGCACTGTGGCTTAGTGATTAGCACGGTTGCCTCACAGCAATAAGGTCATGGGATCGATTCCCACCTGTGGCCTTTCTATGTGGAGTTTGCATGTTCTCCCCATGTTTGTGTGGGTTCCCTCCCTGTGCTCCAGCTTCCTCCCACAGTTGGATTGGAAACTTTGAATTGGCCGTTGGTATGCGTGCAATTATGAATATGTTTCTCTATATGCAGCCCTGCAACAGATTGGCATCCTGTCCATGGTGTCCTGTCCTGCCTTATGTCTTGTGAATGCTGGGATGAGCTACAGCCTCCCCGCAACCCCTAATTGGAGTAAGCGGTTGAAGAAGAGTGAGTGAGATTGTTATAGATGTGTGACTGACCTGTAGTAACTACAATCTGCCGTGAGGGGGCAGCAGAGGACAGCAGAAGGTTAATTCTTTGCGTGGGTTCCTTCCGGGTGCTCCGGCTTCCTCCCATGTCCAAAGACATACAGGTTAGGTGAATTGGAAATTTTAAGTTGACCTTAGGTACGTTAATGTGTTTGTCTATATGTGGCCTTGCGACAGACTGGCCTCCTGTCCAGGGTCTACCCCGCTTCACGCCCTATGACTGCTTCGATACGGACGTAATAATCTACATTTACACTCGCATGTGGGAGTGTAAGCTGGAGTCCTGTTTTTGGTCTTGTGTGTCTGTCTGTGTGTGAATACAATAAATCAAAGGGTTTTGATCTTATATGGACAAAACTTAGCAGATCGCATGAGTGTCAGCCAATGACAAAGCAGTTTTATTTGGACAAAACCTGGATAAAAGCCAAGGTCACAGGCTAAGGTCAAAATTTAGTCCCAGTGTTTATATGGAGGGGATATTTAGTTGAAATATTCCCTACATTTAAGCACTGACCCTTAATTTTGACATTGACCCTTGACCTTCACTTCAGAATGTACATTGATACTATACTTCTATACTTCTGTCACACACCTTTTTACAGACAAAGCTACAACTTGTATATTAGTTCCATCTTTGGAAATTATATTAGTGGCATCTAAGGAATCATATATTTCTTTCAAAATAGTTTATTTTATTTCAAAATAAACCTACATAATTTTAATCAAGCCCACTTCAAGTTTGACAGACAGTAAGGATTATTCTGCTCCTTTTTAAAAGAAATTAGCAAAATTCTGGAAATGCTGGTGCAGTGTTAGTGCTCTAAAATTCCAAACCAGTAGGTCCTTTGTTCCAGGCCCATCTGTGCTCCAATCTCCTTGTGCATCAGGGTTTCTTTGCATTAGAAAGGAGAACTAGTATGTATAAAACAATCTGGGTCATATAGGATCAACTATGGTGATCCAGAAGAAAAGTCCAGGAGTAGTTTAAGAACTGTAATCAATCATAAGTGTGACGCTGCACTGAAGCTTAAATTACTGCACCTCAAGAATTTTAAGAATCTTTTGGATACCGGTGAAAGACTTTGGAAAAAAAAATCTAAATCTTGATTTAAGACCAAACTCAATACTTCCCATTCATCAGTTTCTAAACCTGCTTATTCCAGTTGTGTCACAGGGGTCCGGAGCCTATCCTAGCGATCACTGAGTGAGAGGCGGGGAAAACCCTAGAAACGCTGCCAGTCTATTACAGCATCATTAAACGCCTTCATGTACAAGTTGATACAGTTTGTGCACATTTACAATCGTATCCATCACACAAAATAACGAGGAAATTAAGCACACAAACTTTGCACTGTTTCAAACAGCAATTTGATCAAAGCTTTATGGCTTCCATAACGTAACAGACTGTGCATACATAGTTTATAAATTACTACAGTTTTAGCAGCTGATGTAAAAACACTGTTTGATGTCAAAATGTTGCTAAAATGCATTTAAGTGGCAGCTGCTCACTGTGCTGTCAGTCGTCTCTTGCAGCTGGATTTGATGACCCTCAGTCCTCTAAGTAATTGAAGACTTTTTTATGATTGCAGATGGATTAATATGTCTGCAGGTCCATGTGTGTCTACAGATGTGTTTATGTCCTGGGCCCAGTTTCATAAAGCAGTCTATCTTTTAGTCTACTAAGCTTACTTAGTCGACGAAGGTTAGTCACCCAACATTATCCATCTAATCTCAGTTTCACATCGACAGTTAATCTTGTAGATTAGCAATCTTACGTTAGTCGGCGATTTTCATGGTCGTAGCAGCCTCGCAAGTGCTGGTACCAAGAAACGACTCCAATGCGCAACAGTTTTGTTTACATTCAGGTTTGTCCATCTGCTACAAACATGGCAGATTCCACTGCACCAGAGGAGAAGCACTCCCGACCTCAGCATCCGTAAACATCTCCAATGGTTTATTCCGGGTCCGGAACACCCGCTCCCACTGCAAGTTGCTCCTTCCTTTCTGTTCCATCAAGTGGTGGTACATGAGAACTGCCTTTTTTGAGGTAAGACACTGAAGTTTTGTTGACTAAAATAAGATTAGCCTCTTCTTAGTCGGGTAACGCAAAACTTTAGCCGAATAAGTGCTTTGTGCAACAACTAACATCAAAAGATGAGACAACTAAGTGAGTTTAGTCAACTAAACAAGTTTAGACTGCTTTATGAAACTAGTTTCGCAGACCGAATGGCCCCCCCCTAAAAATTGGTCCGCCTGTCTTCACTGCGCATGCGTCATTTTGGAGCACAGCAGCTCATCTGAGACGGATGCTCTTTACCCAAAGTGATCAAATGGATTAATGGGATTATTAACTATCAGATGACAAAGGTAAAACCTCTTAAATCATTCTAAAGTCACTTTTAAGCAGAAATGAGGCTGTGTTAAGCAGAAATAAGGCGATAATTTATGTGGAAATGATTGTTGTACAAAAGTTTCAGATATCTGTCGCTAAGATAGATGATGACTGGAGTGCAGTTTGAAGCAGAAATGAGGTGATAATCGGTGAACCGCGGCTGATGACGCATGCGCAGTGAAGGCAGGGTGGACTGATTTTTGCGGCGGACTGTTCGGTCTGTGACACCGGCCCTAGGTCTAAACGTCTTTTCTACAAACAATCACCAACAACAAAAAATGGCAGTAAGAATTTCTTCCTATTTGCCAAATCTGTCAGTACAACCTACTGAGTCACTGACCTTCTTTGCACCACAGCTGCACATTTACAACACCAAGAAAAAGACATGAGAAAGCAACTTTTGTGAGGTGATCGATGGACAAACATTCTCCTCAGGGCAGTGAAGACTGCTCAGGGCGGACACGCAACACAAAGCCATCAAGGCGAAAGGAGCAGGGAAAGAAGGAAAACACAGAGTTCTATGGGATGACGGGGGGGTCGGCCAAACAGTAAATAGTCCAGGATGGCACCGGCTGTCCTTTCATGATGAGTTGACATGACAACAGGGTGTGATGGAGAGAGCAGGAAACAAGAAAAACAAAGTTCACTCATTCTAATGTCAAAACTAAGAAAACACACAGATAGTCAAACACATTCCCTCTATGTCCCAAATCTGTGCCTGTCATACATACAAAGAGCTGGCGTCCGGTGAATCCATGAACTTCCCCTCACATTCCCGTGTGTCCCCCCTCTGCCTGCACCTGGTTCAGGCCAGCTGGAGCTGCAGGAGCTGCCTCTGGAGCTCAGCCTCTTCACTTAAACGCCTCTGACATCTATCTGGAATGTACCACCAAGAGGTGAGGAGGAGGGGAGACGGCGTGCACGGTGAGTGGATGTGGAGGCTCTGCAGTGCAGCCCGCTGACACTTCTCATTACAGCACCCCTCTGTGTTCTTGGCCTCATGTTGCTAAAGGGTCCATGTGCTCAGAATCCATGTGGACGTGTGTGAGGACAGCAGTGCTGCCTCAGCACGAAATTTGACCATTTTACCTGAAAGGCAGCAGTTTGAGGAAAATCATGATGCTGTCACCTCTCACATGACTATATTATTATTATTATTAATAATAATAATAATAATAATAATATGTGCACACTCGGTGTGCAGCCGAGTGTGAGGCGTCCAGGATGAAAATCAGCACCTCCAAATCCGAGGCCAAGGTTCTCAACCGGAAAAAGGTGCTTTGCCCTCTTCAGGTCGGTGGAGTGTCCTTGCCTCAAGTGGAGGAGTTTAAGTATCTCGGGGTCTTATTCACGAGTGAGGGACGGATGGAGCGTGAGATCGATAGACGGATTGGTGCAGCGTCTGCAGTGATGCGGTCGCTGTATTGGACCGTCGTGGTGAAGAGAGAGCTGAGTAGGGGGGCAAAGCTCTCGATTTACCGATTGATCTACGTTCCGATCCTCACCTATGGTCATGAGATTTGGCTCATGACCGAAAGTACGAGATCGCGGGTACAAGCGGCCGAGATGAGTTTCCTCCGCAGGGTGGCTGGGCGCTCCCTTAGAGATAGGGTGAGGAGCTCGGTCACTCGGGAGGAGCTCGGAGTCGAGCCGCTGCTCCTCCACGTCGAAAGGATTCAGTTGAGGTGGCTCGGGCATCTTTTCTGGATGCCCCCTGGACGCCTCGCTGGAGAGGTGTTCCGGGCACGTCCCATTGGGAGGAGGCCCCGGGGAAGACCCAGGACACGCTGGAGGGACTACATCTCTTGGCTGGCTTGGGAACGCCTTAGGGTTCCCCCGGAGGAGCTGGGGGAGGTGTGTGTGGATCGGGAGGTCTGGGCGGCTTTGCTTGAGCTCCGGATAAAGCGGAAGAAAATGGATGGATGGATGGATATGTGCACTATAGAATTTTTATTATTTAATATTAGGTTATTATTATGAATATTCATAATAATATTCATAATAATAATAGTTACACTCATGAGTACATAGATCATGATATGTGGGCAGTTACAGACTTATACAGTGATTATTATCATTATTATTGCCATTATTATTGTTATTATTATTATTATATTTGTACTCTGTTTTTACTTTGTTGTGTGTGTTTCATTTTTATTTTTATGAATATGTGTTTTTACTGTAAAGCATTTTGGACATCACCTGGCTTGCTGTAAAGCGCTTTATAAATAAGTGTTGATTGATTATTGTCATTATTACCACAGGCGTGGTGCATAAGTGGTTAGTGCTCTTGGTTTCAGTGCAGAAGGTTTCTGGTTCAAACCCCACCCCTCACACATTTCTCAATGTAATGTGGAGTTGTGTCAGGAAGAGCATCTGGTGAAAAACCTTGGATCCACCCTGGATCTGCTGTGGTGCCCCGATAAAGACTGTTATTATTACTATTGTATTAATAACACACCACTACTGCATCTAATAACAACAACAGCAACAACAGTAGTAGTAGTAGTAGTAATTCTTCTTGCAGCAACTCCTCAGCTGCAGAATAAGTGACAGCAAGGTACAATTTATAGTTAGCAAGTTAAGAGCCACGGTCCATTTATTTTACATTCAGAATGGAGGATTACACATCCAAACTGAAACTATTTTCTAAAGTAGACTTTCATTCGAAGCAGGAGATAATAATTAAAGGACGACCAACACCTGAGCTAAAAGGTTTGCTTCAGACTGTGGTACAGAAGACGCGCTCTTTTCAAATGAAGTGGTAAACACGTAAAGTCTGGCTGTGTGAATGTCCAGTAAGAAACCACCTTCTCTGCTTTTCCTTCTTTTCTCAACTTGTGGCAATGTCTGGACTCAGATGGGATACTGTGACTTGAACAATTTGCAAAGGAGTCTCATCAAACACGAGCAGTCAACTACTCATGTTCCAAACATAGAGTCGGAACAGGACTGATGAAGGACGACTTTCTTTCCTGGCAGTGATCTCCTCTGAGACAGAGAGACTTTTAAAACTGAAGGAAGATATACTAGGGGAGCTACGACCACTACCTTTGGACCCCCCCCCCCCCCCCCCGAGGACTAAACCAAACCAACTTTTTTAGGTTCCTTAGATGACCCCAAAACACAATCAGGATGTTCCAAAAAATAAAAACTGGCCTCAAGCCAGTTAGCCAAGATGGTGTCCAAGATGGCCACCAAAATTGGGTTTTTCACTAAAACACCTTTAAACAACATATAAACAACTTAAATATCACAGAGATTCAGTTGGAAGACCATTGCAGGTGACAGCAAACTCATTTGTGCCTAAACTAAATTAATTCATGGTTTAACATTCAAAATGGCATCCAAAATGGCCACCAATAGAACCTTATCATTAAAATACATAGTAGGAAGTTGTTTATATGTTGTTTAAAGGTGTTTTAGTGAAAAAACCCTATTTTGGTGGCCATCTTGGATAACTGGCTTGAGGCCAGTTTTTATTATTGGGAACATCCTGATTGTGTTTTGGGGTCATCTAAGGAACCTAAAAATGTTGGTTTGGTTTAGTCCTGGGGGGGTGCAAAGGCAGTGGTTGTAGCTCCCCTAGTAATAAGGACGACTTCTACCAACAAGTCATTGATGCTTTTGTTCAGAAGGAGCCACACATGGACTTCATTTATAAGTAAAGGTAAGACCACAATAACATTTTTTTAATTAGATGTGTTTTTTTGTGTGCTACAGTTTGTATGTGTAAAGAATGCTGATATGAGATTTTAAACAGAACCCATTAACTGTTGTCAATCAAATGGTGAATAAGCTGCTCTGTGGGGTTCATATGTTTGTAAATCTGATTGTGATGAAGTCAGTGCCTCACCAGCCATCAACCTCACCCATGTCACTGTTAGCACCCTCATATTTTCTTTACAAAATTTAAAATATCACATCTTCATGGCAAAGTGGAACCGTAGCCCTCTGTCCAACTGTAGCTGAAATTTCGGTTCTTGTTTTCTTTTTGGGGAGCCAGGGGCAGGGTCCTTCTCTGTCCCACTCCACCATAAGCCTGTATAGCTGGTGATGCAACAGGGAAAAGTCGTGCAATGCACACATTCTCCGATCACAGTTACAGAAACCTATAACACCTTCAGGGTTGTCCCGTCTTTAATCGTCTCCACCTTGCAGAATCACTCAGTTTTTTGAGGTCTGCCTATTCCAGACAGATTTTCCATAGACCGCCCATACTGACTGTGCTTTTAAATGATTGGTAAAAAAAAAAGAAATCCAAGACATATTTAGTTACTTGAAAATGTTCATATATCCATCCACTGATTTGTTCAAGAAGAAGAAAAAATGGCTATAAAAGTGATGATTTACTCTAAATTCATCAGCATGTCACATACATTACTTCTGTAGCACTTTTTGTCACTGTATGAAGGCATTTTGTTATGTTGTTCAGTAACTTTGCACATTTAAAATCAACACATTCAGATGAAATAAAATTGGTTGATTTGCATTTGTTACTAAAACTCTTTAAAGTCTGTGACTCAAATATTGGGGTGGCAATAATTATTCAGGACTGTATAAACAGAAATCTAATCCAATTCCATTTTTCTGCGAATCTGATTGGTTAATCGTGAGATTTCAGATTGTATAATATCAGGGTAACGGTGGCAAAATATTCAACCATTTCACATTTAGATGTATTACTCCGTGGCCTGACCGGTGTTCTGACAAGATGTCATTCCTGTCCTCCGTGCAAATACGAGGTCTCTTAGATAATAAACCGACCCTTTTAGGTTTTTTTTTTAACTATATGGATTTGAATGACATGCGATTACACCAATCATGCTTGAACCCTCGTGCGCATGCGTGAGTTTTTTCACGCGTCGGTGACGTCATTTCCCTGTGGGCAGGCCTTGAGTGAGATGTGGTCCCGCCCTCTCGGCTGAATTCCTTTGTTTCACACGCTGCTCGAGACGGCGTGCGTTGCTTTATCAAAATTTTTCTGGACCTGTGAGGAATATCCGAGTGGACACTATTCGAGAAATTAAGCTGGTTTTCTGTGAAACGTTTAATGGCTGATGAGAGATTATGGGGTGTTTCTGTCGGTGTAAGGACTTCCCACGGAGCGGGACGTCCTGCAGCGCTTCCAGGTGCTGTCGTCGGCCTGTTTCGAGCTGAAAACATCCTAATTTAAGGCTTAATTCACCCAGGACATCGTGAGAGAACAGAGAAGATTCAGAAGAGGCCGGCATGAGGAATTTATGCGGACATTCCACTGTTTAAGGACATTTTTTTAATGAAAGACGTACGCGCAAATTCGCCGAGTCGTTTCCGTGACGACTCGGCAAATCTGTGTGCGCCGCGACAGGAAAAACACCTCCGTGTTGAAAACCATTTGTAGAATTCAGGCGGCTTTGAATGGCTTTCAACAAGTGAGTAACTGAGAAATTGTTTAACAGCTTGGGCATGTTCCAACTTGCCCGTTAAGATTTCCAACGGAGGTGTTTTTCCTGCCGCGACCCCCCGCGGTCGGGTCCAGCCCCACATGCGACTCTGCCCGCACGTTCTTTCATTACAAAATGACCGTTAACAATGGAATGTCCGAATAAACTCCTCATGCCGACTTCTTCTGAAAGTTCTCTGTTCTCTGACGACTTACTGCATCAACAGAGCCTGAAATGTGGAAGTTTTCAACTTGAAACGGCGAGACGCTGCCGCCTCGAAGCGCCGATCGCCGTCAGGCGCCGTGGACCGTCCTTAAAGCGACACTACCAGACCAAAATCTCTCATCAGCCGTTAAAATTTTTACCGAAAACCAGCTGAATTTATTGAATGGTGTCCACTCAGTTGTGCCTTACAGTTTTGAAAAAATTTTTATCAAACAAAGCAACAGTCTCTGAGCCATTCCTAAACAATGAAAAAAATCGACGAGCGGGTGGACGACTCCTCACTCAAAGACTGCCCACAGGCGAATGACGTAACCGACAGGCGTGAAAAAACTCTCGCATGCCCACGAGGGTTCAAGCATGTCTGATGTAATCACACGTGATTCAAATCCATATGGTTTTTGAAAAAAATAATAAGGTCAGATACTTTTCTAATAGACCTCGTATTGTCGGGACGCAGAACTGTCGATTTATGCGACGAGACGCACAATTCGACAGAACACCGGCTGCGCGCGCTGCTATCTGTTAGCACTCTTAGCTGAGAACGAGAGAAAGTCGCTGCCACCACCGAAAAAAGTGAATTTAAGCTACCATATGAAAGTATTGATGTGGATTCTGATACAGAATTACCATTTCACATTTGATGGATTTTTATGTTTGAGGGATTACTAAACAACCTGACCGCTGTTGGAGCGACGCTGCCTCATGGTTAGCCTCACCAACCGAATTACCCACAGAAAAATAAACCGTGCAAATGATGGAATTGAATTAGAATGAGATAACCTCCTTGTGTCTGATGATTTATGGACGTTCATGCTGTTATACCAGTGGTGTCCAAACTATTCCAGAAATGGCCGAGAGGGTGCAGGTTTTCCTTGCAGCCACTGACTCCACCAGGTGATTTCACTGATGAACTCATCCCACCTGTTCAAAGGGATGTTAATCAATGAAATCACCTGCTGAAGTCAGTGGCTGCAAAGAAAACCTGCACCCTCTCGGCCATTTCTGGAATAGTTTGGACACCACTGTGTTATACGGTCAAAAATAGCCGTTTTACGGCTCCGCTAACACGTTGCCGTAAAACTCTTTTTTACCGGCAATGCGTAAGCTCAATTTGTGACTGTATAACCAGCATGAACATCCGGAAATCATTAGACACAACAGGGTTATTTCCTAATTGTTTCTGTGCTAGACTGTGATGACACAGCACAACATCAAATCAGTTATTTATTTTTCAAGACTTGTAAAGCAGTGTATGACTGATGTAGCTGTATGATGCAATATTTCAGTCAGTCAGTCTCCTGAAGTTTAGCTGAACATCAGCTCCCTCATCAGTAAGGCACAACACAGGATGTACTTCCTGCAGCAGCTGGAGAGACACCCTCTCAAAACCAGTGATGGTGCATTTCTACTCCATCCTCATCTCCTCATCACTATCTGGTAACCTACTGCCATGAGTAAGGGAAGATCAGAACCTTCCATTCCTCCATCCTTCCATCCTGCCAATGCAAGAAAGATCATGGTTCGTGCCTCACACCCTGGGCACAAACTCTTTGAACCGGTCCCCTCTGGCAGGAGGCTGCTGTCCATCAGAAAAAAAACCTCACGGCATAATACCAGCTTCTTTCTGACTGCAGACGGCCTCATCGGTTAAACCCGAGAGCCCCACTGTGATACCACACACTCATATGCTCTAGTCACACTTTTCATCACCTCTGCTCCAAACCTGACATTTACTCTGTTCCAGTTATTTGTACTAATTGCATTTGCTGCCCACTATTTTTTTTTTTTGCTGCATGTCTGTTGTTTTTTTTTGTTGAAATTTTCTTTTACCATCTTTATGGATATTAATGTTGCACATCATTATACAACAAAACTAATTCCTTCTACATGAAAGCCTTCTTGGTGATAAACCTGCTTTGGATAAAAGTGTATTTTGCATTTGTGTGTCCACGGGCCGTGAAATGTTGCTGTGCTGCGTTCAAACCTTTAAGCATGTTTGAATTTTTTTATGAAATGTAAATTTCCAGAGTATAAATACAACAGCTGGGAAATGTGTTGCAGAAATGTGAATGCTTCACTGACATGTAAATTCACTGACTGCAGAAAGACCTGATGTGATACACCCTCAACTCAAACAGTACAATTTAGGGCGTGTATAAAATTGGTTTTATGAACTTTTAATCGTTAAAAACAAACAAGTCAAAGCCTTTGCTGTCAGGTCACAGTGCTTTGAAATTCTTAGTTTCTCGCCATCTCAGAATACTGTCATACTAATTTATTTTCTTTGCTCCCATTTTGGCTCAGGAACACCAACACAGTATGGATCCACATACTGATTTTGCACAGGTTTTACACCAGAACCCTTTCCTGACACAACTCCAGATGTACAAAGAAAATGGGGAATTGATGGTCTCAACCCAGCGAGCTTCTTATTGGGAAGCACCACGCTGCCCTCCAGTGAAGGTAAAAAAAAAAAAGTCATGAAGATAAAGATCAGATCAACTGCATTTATCCCGAAGGAAATTATTTTTCCAGAGTACAGAAACAGTAAACAATGGTTAGTTAAACACACAATTACAAAAAAGTTTTTTTTTTTTTTTTTTTTTTTTTTTTTTTTTGCAATAAGTACAACAAATTTATGCAAAATGACTGGAAGATATATTGCACAAGATGTATGACAGTATTGCACATAACTCTGAATAACTCATTATGTATTCATCCTACAGAATGGGGAGGAGTTATACAGTCTGTTTGTCACAGGTAGGAAAGACCTCCTGTGGTGTTCTGTGGTGCACCTCGATGGTCTCAGTCTATGGCTGAAGGTGCTCTGACAGGACATCAGTGTGGCATGCAGAGGATGGGAGGTGTTGTCCAGGATGCTGAGCAGCTTCCTCAGCATCCTCCTCTCTGACACCTCCACCACAGACTCCAGCTCAACCCCCAGGACAGAGCCAGCTCTGCTGATGAGCTTTTTAAATCTGTTCGTGTCAGCTGCCTTCAGCCTGCTGACCCAGCAGACTACATAGTAAAAGATGACGCTGGAGACCACCGAGTGATAAAACATCTGCAACATATTTCTGCAGACACTGAAAGAGTTGAGCCTCCTGAGGAAGTACAGTCAGTTCTGACCTTTCTCATACACAGGATGAATAGAAATGAGTAGAAATGTGTATGTATGAACATGACCATGTGCAGGGTAAATATATGGAATATAGTGCAGAGAGATATAAAAAAGTTACATGTGGTAGCATAATTATACATGCACATGAATCTACACAATCACAACAAAATACTGGGAGACAAACAAGTGGAGCTGCTGGCCCATTCTGTGTTTGGGGCAGGGTGGTGGTGGTGGTGGGGTGGGGGGGGTGGGGTGTTGCAGTGGGATTGAGCTGTTAATGCTCTTGAGGTTTCAACTTCAGCATCTTTAAAGTTCCACAATTCTGTGCCCATCTAAAATGAGAAAGGTCTTGTCTCAGAGTGATGCTGAAAAGCTAATTCATGCATTTATTTCCTCTAGGCTGGGCTATTGTAATTCATTATTATCAGGTTGTCCTAAAAGTTCCCTGAAAAGCCTTCAGTTAATTCAAAATGCTGCAGCTAGAGTACTAATGGGGACTAGAAGGAGAGAGCATATTTCACCCATATTGGCTTCTCTTCATTGGCTCCCTGTTAATTCCAGAATATAATTTAAAATTCTTCTTCTTACTTATAAGGTTTTGAATAATCAGGTCCCATCTTATCTTAGGGACCTCATAGTACCATATCACCCCAATAGAGCGCTTCGCTCTCAGACTGCAGGCTTACTTGTAGTTCCTAGGGTTTGTAAGAGTAGAATGGGAGGCAGAGCCTTCAGCTTTCAGGCTCCTCTCCTGTGGAACCAGCTCCCAATTCAGATCAGGGAGACAGACACCCTCTCTACTTTTAAGATTAGGCTTAAAACTTTCCTTTTTGCTAAAGCTTATAGTTAGGGCTGGATCAGGTGACCCTGAACCATCCCTTAGTTATGCTGCTATAGACTTAGACTGCTGGGGGGTTCCCATGATGCACCCAGTGTTTCTTTTTATTCACCTCTTTTTGCTCTGTATGCACCACTCTGCTTTTAATCATTAGTGATTGATCTCTGCTCCCCTCCACAGCATGTCTTTTTCCTGATTCTCTCCCTCAGCCCCAACCAGTCCCAGCAGAAGACTGCTCCTTCCTGAGCCTGGTTCTGCTGGAGGTTTCTTCCTGTTAAAAGGGAGTTTTTCCTTCCCACTGTCGCCAAGTGCTTGCTCATAGGGGGTTGTTTTGACCGTTGGGGTTTTTCTGTAATTATTGTATGGCTTTTGCCTTACAATATAAAGCACCTTGGGGCAACTGTTTGTTGTGATTTGGTGCTATATAAATAAAATTGATTTGATTTGATTTGATCTATAAATTTATCAGCAACATGTCAATTTTAGACCAAATATGTGCCATTTTATACTTTTGTGATGTGCATTAAAGACATCCATATCTGGACTCAGCCCACTGAGTCAGAGGGCGTGGCAAACAACAGCTTCTTTACCAGAGATAATAACCAGATATTCTCATATCACAGAGTCCAAAACAACAGGCGAAACAAAAGAATCCAGAATGGCAGTAAAGGTTATTACATGGAGACAAAACACTGTAACCAGAGCAAAAACAGTAGGCAAGAAACAAGAGTCCGGAATGGTAGCAAAGATCAGTATTGTGGAATAAAAAAAAACAGTAATTTGGAGCGTGAGAGAGCAGGGTGGAACCTAATACAATCTGGAGACTAGGATCAACTAGGATAACTTGGAAGTGTGGGGACAACCCGGAAGTCAAAATATCATAAAACTCGACTAATAAGCACCACTAAATCACAGATGGAAATACAGGAATAGAGAGATAACTCAGAATAACTCATTCAATTTGACAAAAACAGCAAAACAGAAGTAGAGCCAAAGCATGAACTGTGACCGGTGTTATCCAGCACCCAGGGTGGTTCTGTGATGTGGTTGATATGGCAATGCAAGGTATTGGCTGGATTTTTTTTTTTTTTTTTTTTTTACAAATTAGTTAAACTGAACAATTTTAAGAAGGCTCTTGTATTGGCCCCCTTTTAAAAGCAAAGTGGGTTCTTTTGAGTTCTTTTGAGTTATGTTATTTTATTCAGGAACCTGCTGACCGACATTTACTTGCTGAAAGCTGAACAATATGATCCCTTTAAGAACTGCAGACAAGCAAACATTTGTCACTTCAGAATTTCAATAACGTTAAGAAAGATATGGGAAAACATTTGTTTCAAAGTGTTTAAAGGAACTTTTCAGAAGGAGCTGTAAGCTTTTTAGACAAGAGTCCTACTGATTATTTCTATTGTTGCCGAGGATTTGATTCTATTCATTTGCAACAAAAGGATAAAAGACGCTTTTTACCTCAATCAACGTGACGGTAATCTTATCTTTTCTTGGTCAATGGTTGAGTAATGTCACAGAGTTCAACCAAAGTGTTAAGCTGCAACAACAAACTGAATGTAAAAAAAACAAACATGCTGAAGTCTTGTGTATTGCTTATGTTTCATTGTCAATTCAGCATTGCTTATGAATCAAAACAATATGATCTGAATTTATTAATTTAAGTCTTATTATGTTTCAGCACCATGGGGGCAAAACAAGTAGAATGTTTCAGAACATTAATTTCAAAACAGTTTAAGATGTAGTGAGCATTTATTGGAACACATGATGTCTTCCTTTTGAAGCAGACTCTGGAAAAAATCTTCCAAACTACAGGCATTGCAAAAGGTTTTTTAAAATGTTATGTAACAGTGCTGCTTCAGTAATAACTAATGAAAAGCAGTTTGGTATCATCTCCATTTAATAATAATGATACTACTACTATTATTATCACTCACACATCTTCAACCGCTTACACCAATATCAGGGTCACGGGGGGCTGGAGCCTATCCCAGCATCATAGGGTGTGAGGTGGGGTACACCCTAGACAGGACGCCAGTCTGTCGCAGAGTCACATATAGACAAACAAACACATTCACACCCGCACACACTTTGGACATGGGAGGAAGCCTGAGCACCCAGAGGGAACCCACGCAAACATGGAGAGAACATGCAAACTCCACACAGAAAGACCACAGGTGGGAATCGATCCCAGGATCTTCTTGCTGTGAGGCAACAGTGCTAACCACTAAGCCACTGTGCTGCCCTATTATTATTATAATTATTATTATTAACAACAACAATAATAATAATAATGATAAAGTCCCTTCAGCTTCTCACTCGGGATCACCACAGCAGATCTGACATGGGCCTATACTCTGATTTGGCAATGTTTTCCACCAGATACCCTTATGGATGGATGGATGGATGGATGAGATTTATTGTCATTGTCATTACAAGTGCAATAACAATGACATTACGTCCATACTCAAATTGCCACAGACAAGATACAGCAATTAATCCACAATTATTACTTGTTTACCGTAATAATGGCACACATCAGAATTAATACAACACATATACATTTGACATTGTTTATGTGCACTAAAGTTGAAATAGTCTGTTTTCCGAATTGAGGTGAAGTGAGTGTGTGGTAGCCACAGCAACATGAGTTGCGCCGCCTCCAGCTTGAGGGGAATGGGAACCTGCCGCAGCTAAAACTGCACAGCCCCTGGAGGGGAAAAGGGATGGTGTGAGCAGTGGCTGGGATGGGGTGTATGATGGGGGCAGGTGGGGGGGAGGTGGAGCATGCTTTCATTCTTTGTCCATGTGTGAGACAGTTTCTGTCCTTGTGTACTGGAGTTAGAGAAAATAAGGAGGCAGCCGAATGTTCACCAAGGCCGTAGAGATTCTTCTGGAGGAAAACAATGGGGCATTTTGTCCTTCAGAGGCTGATAAGCCTGCCGTGTTTGTGGTTGAGCAGTGAAAAAACACTTTTACAGTCTCAAATGAACAATCCAGATCCCAATTATGAATATTCCCCAGTCTCTGAAGCCTTCCACTGCAAGGTGTCCATTTGCTCTGAGATGTTATCCAATTTGCATCTGAGTTCAAGGGTTAACACAGTCTGAGAATGCATCACCTTGCCCAACTCATTAATCATGACGGACAAGTGAGGGGTCGTGCTTTTGGCGGCAGCCGTCTTGCCAATTTTCCGGTAGGTCAGGGCAGCACATAAGCCAATAAGTACCAGCCCTCCTACTATGAAACCATATATAAATAAATCCTCCATGTCCTCCACAGAGAATGGCGCAAAGCATGCGACTCACCATGTTTTCCGGGCATTGAGAACATAGCCCACAGGGTAGGTTCCATCTGCGCACGCAGGGTCCCCCGCAGTGATGCCAGTAATGCATTACTTAGTAACGTGTTACTGTAATCTAACCACTTTTTTTAGTAATGAGTAATCTAACGCGTTAATCTTTCCAAATCAGTAATCAGATTAATGTTACTTCTCCAAGTCACTGTGCGTTACTATTATTTTTGCATTGTGGGTCGATAGCAGCATTAAACTTGGTCCGTGGGCAGGGGGTTGGGGTTCGACTGAACTGCCCACTTTAAGCGAGCTGTGAGCTTTTCATCCGCTGTTTTCTGCAGCAGTTACGACTCATCCTCAACTCTTAAAGCACAGTGACAACAGCACACCTGCACTGAGCTTTACAAAGACATTTTTATGCTTTTTTTCTCCTTTATTTAGAATTCTGAGCTGAGCCGCTCATCTGCTCGCTAAAAACAGCTGATCCTAAAAACAGGTATCATTGTCATGTTGAGGTGGCAGAGGGTTGTTGTTGGCAGCTGGGGAAAATAACTAAAAAAATAACTAGTAATCTAACTTAGTTACTTTTCCAATTGAGTAATCAGTAAAGTAACTAAGTTAGTTTTTCAAGGAGTAATCAGTAATCAGTAACTGGATTACTTTTTCAAAGTAACTGTGGCAACACTGGTCCCCTGGCCCTGATCTTGTAGAAAAGATGGTGTCAATAGCGTTCAGAGATCAGCTGATCAATTCCATGGTTAATCCAATACAGTTTGGAGAATTCACAGTCTGGTGAAGTAGGGACTTTGAAGGTTGGAGCAGAGACAGAGGAGAGAGGAGGAGAAGCGACCATCCTCGCCGGAGTCCCAAGCTGATATGATTATGATACTACTACAACGAATAAGTAAGTAAGTCCCTTCGGCTTGTTCTTGCACTCGGGGTTGCCACAGCAAATCCAAGGTGGATCTGCATGTTGAATTGGCACAACATGCCCTTCCTGATGCAACTCTACATTACATGGAGTAGTAATGTAGCAGTGGTGGGTTTTGAACTGGGAACCTTCTACACTGAAACCAAGTGCACTAAGCACTTGGTCACCACCCCTGCCAATAATAATGAAAATAATAATACACTAAAAAAGTGATTAAAGGGTGAGTAAAATGTAATCTGAGAATAAATTACCAACAGACTATCACTGAGTTTTGCCAACACAAACAAAGTAGATCAAATAAATAAGACAATTCAAATTGTTTCAAGAAGAGCACAACAAACAGGTTTGCTTTTCTCTAATTCATTCCCCTAGCTGGGATTTTGTTTTCTTTTGTTTCTCTTATTCTTAGATCAAGCTCCCTCTGATGATTAAAAACTGTATCACACATTATGTCAAAATGAGGCCATCATTATATGAGGCATTACAACAAGGACTAAGTGAAATCCATGAGCCTATAAAGAGCTCAGTGAAAACATGAACAAAACTGAAAAATTGCACACACACACACACAAGACTGCCCCTCCCTGAGCCTGGTTCTGCTGGAGGTTTCTTCCTGTTAAAAGGGAGTTTTTCCTTCCCACTGGCTTTTGCCTTACAATATAAAGCACCTTGGGGCAACTGTTTGTTGTGATTTGGCGCTATATAAAATTGATTGATTGATTGATTGACACACACATATATATATAAGCGGATAACATAAGTATTGAACATAAGTATTGAACATGTCAGTCACCTTTTTCTCAGTAAATATATTTGTAAAGGTGCTACTGACATGAAGTTTTTACCAGATGTTGGTAATGCAAATAATCCATAGAAGCAAAGACACCAAAACAAATAAGTACAGAAATTAGGTTAGGTCTTTACAATTTTTTTTTATATCCCTTTCCTGTTTTATACAGTGCAATTACAACCCCATTTCCAATGAAGTTGGGACGTTGTGTAAAATGTAAATAAAAACAGAATACAATGATTTGCAAATCCTCTTCAACTTATATTTAATTGAATACACCACAAAGACAAGATATTTAATGTTCAAACTGATAAACTTTATTGTGTTTGTGCAAATATTTGCTCATTTTGAAATGGATGCCTGCAACATGTTTCAAAAAAGCTGGGACAGTGGTATGTCACTCAGTAAGCATTTGGGAACTGAGAGCATGATTGGTGAGTGTCATGATTGAGTATACGAGGTCTATTAGAAAAGAAACCAACAGTTTTATAAAAAACAAAACAAAACTATGGATTTGAATCACGTGCGATTACAGCAGACATGCTTGAACCCTCGTGCGCATGCTTGAGTTTTTTCACGTGTGTCGGTGACGTCATTCGCCTGTGGGCAGGCATTGAGTGAGCACTGGTCCAGCCCTCTCGGCTGAAATCCTTTGTCTGAGACACTGCTGGAGACGGCGCGCGTTGCTTTATCAAAATTTTTTCAGGGCCTGTGAGGGATATCTGAGTGGACACTATTCGAGAAATTCTGCTGGTTTTCGGTGAAGTTTAACGGCTGCTGAGAGGTTGTGGAGTTTCTTTCGCTTTAAGGACAGCTCACAAAGCGGATCGGCGTGGCGCGGTCGGAGGTGGCGTCCGTCTGGCTGTTTCGAGCTGAAAACTTCCTAATTTAAGGCTCTGTTCACCCAGGACATCGTAAGAGAACAGAGAAGTTTCAGAAGAAGTCGGCATGAGGAGTTTATGTGGACATTCCACTGTTAAAGGAGATTTTGTAATGAAAGAACATGCGGGCAAATTCGCTGAGTCGGGTCCATGATGACGCCGCAAATCCGTCTGCGCAGCGACAGGAAAAACACCTCAGTGTTGAAAATCATTTGTAAAATTCAGGCGGCTTTTGATGGCTTTCAACAAGTGAGTATCTGAGAAATTGTTTAACAGCTGGGCATGTTCCAACTTGTCCGTTAAGGTTTCCAACGGAGGTGTTTTTTCTGTCGCGACCCCCCGCGGTCGGGTCTGACCCGACATGCGAATCTGCCCGCACGTTCTTTCATTACAAAATCTCCTTTAACAGTGGAATTGTTGTGTGTTGGGGGGGGGCGTGGCTGGATGTTTTGGTGTTCTTTTCTTTTCTTTGCTCTCCAGGTGGCATGAGGGCTGATTTGTCTGTGAAGAAGGTGCTGGCTGAAGAGTCTTCACCCTCATCAACATCATGGAAAGCACCTGTGCTTGGTGCTCACGTGCAACCTGGACGACTTGCAGCTGAAGCAGATAATTGGATGGCGTTCTGCATTTAAGTCATGTGTGATTCAAGCAGAACTGCCGGGAACTCGACCTTGTGACGTTCGTTTGTGAGACGCTGAGGACCGCGCCTGGGTTTGACACATCGAGCCCGTGAAGCAAGGAAGGGTGAGGACACTTGCTGTCAGCACACACGAAAGGTAATTAAGTGTTTAAGTACTTGTTGATAGTAACTTGGTGTTTTGTTACACAGTGTACTGGAATTGTAAAGAGAATTGCGTAGTTTGCTTCTCACTGCTGTGGCGTGAAGGATAAGTGATCCTCCACTTGTTGTGAGAAGCTGCTCATTTGCATAAAGTAAAAAAAGGACACTGACCTGAGTGTGTTGCTGATAGCGTGTGTTTATTGGAAGATATAGTTGTATCTGTTGATTTACCTCACCGTCTCTTTGCTTCACAGAGAATCAGTTTGTCGTGTCCACCTGGGGGGTGTTTGGCGGTGGTAGGAAGTCCAGGAGCGCCGGCTTTAATCCTTGCGGGCGCTGGAGAGCGAGCCGCGGATCACTCCACCAGAGGGACGTTGTTTTTTTTATGTTTTTACACTTTTAAACACAGGTGTATAATAAATAGTTTTTGTTTGGAACCGCTTTCTGGTTATTTTTAGCGCTGGGTCCTGTCTGACGCAGGTTCGCTCCTCAATCCGCGTCGACACATAACAGTAGTTCCCGGCCATTCCATAATGGACCCAGCGGCAGAAGCGGTTCCTTTTGTCGAAAAAGTTCAGGAACACTTGGAGAACATACGGGAGCAATTACAGCATCTCGCGAACCAAATTAAACAAACAGATGCCCGTGTTACGGAGCTTGCAGCGCAAGCTGTTCTGCTTCCTGCTGCTCCAGCTGCGGCACTATCGATATCGGTGCCGATAACTCCGTCACCCACAGGTTGGAATGCTGCAGTTTTACGAGGCGTATTTGTGGACGGGTTAAATGAGTCATTAAAAGACGAGCTGGCGGTCCGTGATGAGCCAAACGATTTAGACGAGCTAATATCGTTGGTGATTCGTCTAGATGATCGGATGAAGGAGCGTGGACGCGAGAGAGGACGCCCATTAGAGCGTTTTTTTTTGTCTCGGGGCTTTCCCCGACACAAAGCTGGGCCGCCTCTTCTTCGCCCCACTGCGGCTCCTCCGACAGGACCTCCGGCTCCTCCTATTGACGAGCCCATGCAGCTCGGACGAGTCAAGATTCCTGTATTGCCCCCACACGTAAGCGTCAAGAGAAATAACGGTGACATAACTCCAAGTGTTCTGGGACAGGCAAAAGAACCCACATAAAAAAAAAAAAAAAAAAAAAATGTTAGCACACGTAAATGTTTTGTTTTCTTTAATCAGGGGTTATACTTGTTTGGGGAGGTAGGGGCGTATCTGGTGGAGTGATAGGCGGTTAGAAGCCCGCCTGGGCTCACTTACCTGTCAATTGTGTATGTGTTTTTAGGTATTTTCTGTTTGGGTTGTTGGGTCATTTTGTTTTGTTGTTTTTATTTCTCTACATTCCTAACCCCAACCTCACTTGCCCTTAGACCGCTTGTCTTGTGGGTTGTGGGGTGGTGCAGGTTGGTCACGCTGAGCATTCTCAGAAGACCTCTGCACCTAGGGGGGGGGTGTTAGAGGTGTTCTTTTTGGTTTGGTTAGGGCCCGGTTCCACTCCAGCCTCGGTGAGCCTTTGGACCGATTGTCATGGGTGTTGCCGGGGTGTGGTGCAGCGGAGACATGCCTCAGTCGGAGGGGTGGGCCGATCTGTTGCTGTTTGCCATTTCGGTAGTTCCACCCCTCCCGAGTGGCTGGGGTATGGTCGAGTTGGGGCACCGGACGTATTTCCGGTTCTCCGCTGCGCTTTGGGGTTGGAGCTGGGTTAGTTTTTACCTGTTCCCTTCTCCGGCTTACTATTTTGAGCCGTTTGCCAAAATAGAGCCGCCAAAGAGCTCTGGGAGGGACCTGGGGTCTTTCGGGGTGCCGGGGAGGGCAACGGGGTTTATGGTCGCTTTATATCCCCCCGGGGTTGTTTTTGGTTGTCCTCCGGGGGTTGGTTTTGGTTATATTTTGTTTCCTTCCGGGTTCCGCCTCCAGGGTTGATGGGACGGTCCTCTGGGGGGGGAATTGGCTTGGGACCGACCGGCCAAGTGTGACCGGATCTGGGGTTCCGGGGTTGTGGGGAGGGTGCCTCCTGGGGTTGATGATACGGTCCCCTGGGGGGCACCGTTTCACTCCATGTATACCTGGGGAGCTTTGTGGGATCACGGTTTTGGCTGTTCCTCCTGGAACTGGCAATGAAGGCCTTCTGAGGGGGGGTTGGGCTCTGCAGGTCATTCTGGGGGGGTTGTTTGTTATTTTTCTTTTATGCATCTACGTTTGTACTGTGTTGTGGGACTGTGTTGGGTTTTTGTGTTTTGGAGTTTTTCTTTTCCTCCCGGGGTTTGATGGGACGGTCCCCTGGGGAGGTTTTGGGTGGGTTTTATGTTTTTTTTTTTGTGTGAGTGGACTTGTTCTGGGGAATGTTTTGGGGCTTTTGTTGATTCCAGCCGGCCTTCCAGCTGCGGTGCCTGTGTTGCCGTCTGCTTCCTGACGTGGACCCCGGAGGGAGGGGCTGTTCTCGGGCCTGGTCTGTTCGGTCGCCGGGAGGCTTCCCGTTGATGGGGGGGTACTGTTGTGTGTTGGGGGGGGGGCGTGGCTGGATGTTTTGGTGTTCTTTTCTTTTCTTTGCTCTCCAGGTGGCATGAGGGCTGATTTGTCTGTGAAGAAGGTGCTGGCTGAAGAGTCTTCACCCTCATCAACATCATGGAAAGCACCTGTGCTTGGTGCTCACGTGCAACCTGGACGACTTGCAGCTGAAGCAGATAATTGGATGGCGTTCTGCATTTAAGTCATGTGTGATTCAAGCAGAACTGCCGGGAACTCGACCTTGTGACGTTCGTTTGTGAGACGCTGAGGACCGCGCCTGGGTTTGACACATCGAGCCCGTGAAGCAGGGAGGGGTGAGGACACATGCTGTCAGCACACACGAAAGGTAATTAAGTGTTTAAGTACTTGTTGATAGTAACTTGGTGTTTTGTTACACAGTGTACTGGAATTGTAAAGAGAATTGCGTAGTTTGCTTCTCACTGCTGTGGCGTGAAGGATAAGTGATCCTCCACTTGTTGTGAGAGGCTGCTCATTTGCATAAAGTAAAAAAAAGGACACTGACCTGAGTGTGTTGCTGGCAGCGTGTGTTTATTGGAAGATATAGTTGTATCTGTTGATTTACCTCACCGTCTCTTTGCTTCACAGAGAATCAGTTTGTCGTGTCCACCTGGGGGGTGTTTGGCGGTGGTAGGAAGTCCAGGAGCGCCGGCTTTAATCCTTGCGGGCGCTGGAGAGCGAGCCGCGGGTCACTCCACCAGAGGGACGTTGTTTTTTTATGTTTTTACACTTTTAAACACAGGTGTATAATAAATAGTTTTTGTTTGGAACCGCTTTCTGGTTATTTTTAGCGCTGGGTCCTGTCTGATGCAGGTTCGCTCCTCAATCCGCGTCGACACATAACAGGAATGTCCGCATAAACTCCTCATGCCGACTTCTTCTGAAACTTCTCTGTTCTCTGACGATGACCTGGGTGAACAGAGCCTGAAATGTGGAAGTTTTCAGCTTGAAACAGCAAGACGACGCCGCCTCGGAGCGCAGATTGCCATCAGGTGCCGTGGGCCATCCTTAAAGCGACACTTACAGATTAAAATCTCTCATCAGCCGTTAAAATTTTTACCGAAAACCAGCTGAATTTATCGAATGGTGTCCACTCAGTTGTGCCTTACAGTTTTTGAAAAATTTTGATCAAACAAAGCAGCAGTCTCTGAGCCATTCCTAAACAATGAAAAAATCGACGAGAGGGTGGGCCACTCCTCACTCAAAGACTGCCCACAGGCGAATGACGTAACCGACAGGCATGAAAAAACTCTTGCATGCCCACGAGGGTTCAAGCATGTCTGATGTAATCACACGTGATTCAAATCCATATGGCTTTTGAAAAAAATAATAAGGTCGGATAATTTTCTAACAGACCTCGTAAAAGGAGCATCCTCAAAAGGCTCAGCTGTTCACAAGCAAAGATGGGGCGAGGATCACCACTTTGTGAACAACTGCGTGAAAAAATAGTCCAACAGTTGAACAACGTTTCTCAATGTTCAATTGCAAGGAATTTAGAAATCTCATCATCTACAGTCCATAATATAATCAGAAGATTCAGAGAATCTTTAGAACTTTCTACACGTAAGCGGCAAGGCCAAAAACCAACACTGAATGCTCGTGACCTTCAATCCCGAAGGTGACACTGCATTAAAAACTGACATTATTGTTTAAAGGTTCTTACCGCGTGGGCTCAGGAACACTTAAGAAAACCATTGTCAGTTAACACAGTTCATCGCTACATCTGCAAGTGCAAGTTAAAACTCTACCATGTAAAGCGAAAGCCATACATCAACAACATCCAGAAACGCTGCTGCCTTCTCTGGGCCCGAGCTCATTTGAAATGGACAGACGCAAAATGGAAAAGTGAGCTGTGGTCTGAGTCCACATTTCAAATTGTTTTTGGAAATCATGGACATCGTGTCATCTGGACAAAAGAGGAAAAAGACAATCCAGATTATTATCAGCGCAAAGTTCAAAAGCCAGCGTCTGTGATGGTATGGGGGTGTGTTAGTACCATGGCATTGGCAACTTACATATCTGTGATGGCATCATCAATTTTGAAAGGTAAATCCAGATTTTGGAGCAAGACATGCTGCCATCCAAGCAATATCTTTTTCAGGGATGTCCCTGCTTATGTCAGCAAGACAATGTCAAGCCATATTCTGCATGTGTTACAAGAGCGTGGCTTTGTAGTAAAAGAGTGCGGGTACAAGACTGGCCTGCCTGCAGTCCAGACCTGTCGCCCATTGAAAATGTGTGGCACATTAAGAAGCGCAAAATACGACAACTGAGACCCCGGACTGTTGAACAACTGAAGTCGTACATCAAGCAAGAATGGTAAAGAATCCACCTACAAAGCTTCAACAATTAGTGTCCTCAGTTCCCAAACGCTTATTGAGGAAAGGTGATGTAACACAGTGGTAAACATACCACTGTCCCAGCTTTTTTGAAACATGTTGCAGGCATCCATTTCAAAATGAGCAAATATTTGCATAAAAACAATAAAGTGTATCAGTTTGAACATTAAATATCTTGTGTTTGTGGTGTATTCAATTGAATATAAGTTGAAGAGGGTTTGCAAATCATTGTATTCTCCTTTTATTTACATTTTACACAACGTTCCAACTTCATTGGAATCGGGGTTGTACTTTTTCCCGCAGATCCTTTGACAATTCTGTTGCTTTCCCCATGACTCAGAAACCAGAAATGTCACTGCAGCATTGGATGAATGATGCAAGGGTCTGTCAGGAGCCCAGAAACTCACTGACCTTTTATAAAAACACACTGAAGTAAACAGATCACAGGTGAGGATGGTTACCTTTTGGAGCCATTCAAACCCATTTGTGTCAACTTGTGTGCATGTTATCAGGCCAAAATCACCAGGGTAAACTTTTGATCAGGGTTATTTGTGTAGATTCTGTTGTCATTATGATTTAAAAAGAGTAAACACAGTTGTTTGACAATAAATTGCTTCACACAACCACTAATCATGAGTGTGTTATCGTTCATATTCTCTGAAAAATGGCCAATACATCCAAAATTCTGCCAGGGTATGCAAATTTATGGCACCAACTATATATATATATATATATATATAGATAGATAGATAGATACGAGGTCTGTTAGAAAAGTTTCCGACCTTTTTATTTTTTCAAAAACCTGATGGATTTGAATCACGTGTGCTTGCATGAGCCAACCTTGAACCTTTGTGCGCATGTGTGAATTTTTTCACGCCTGTCAATTGCGTCATTTCCTGGTAAGCAGCCTTTGTGTGAGGTGTGTGTCGTGCGCTCGGCGTTTTTTCATTCCAAGGAAAAAGACGGAACAACTGGAGAGCACGACTGCATCAAATTTTGCCAGAAACTGGACGACAGCCAGGTGGAAACCATTTGGATTATTCAGACAACTTTCGGTGACAATCATATGGGCATCACACAGATTAAGGAGCGGTACAACCGGTTTAAAGATGTCCGCACAACAGTGGAGAGCGAGCCACGCTCCGGTCGGCCATCGACATGCTGAAATGACCAGATCATTGCTAAAGTGAACGCTGTGGTGATTTGGGACCGTCGTGTGACTATCCGAAAAATTGCGGAAGAGGTGGACATCAGCACTTTTTCGGCACATTCCACTGTGACAGAAGATTTGGCCATGAAAAGAGTTGCAGTGAAATTCATGCCGATGGCTTCGGCACAAAGCTGACGAAGCAAAAGTGCCACTGTGTTGAAGTCTCACAGGACATGCTGTGACATGCCCACCTCTTCCACAATTTCTCAGATAGTCACACGACTGAAAAGCCACTGAAAGCCGTCTGAATCTTCCGAATGGTGGAAGAGGTGGACATCATTTTTCGGAGTCCAGCATGTCCTGTGAGAATTCAACATGGAGGTGCTTTTGCTCCATCAGCAGCTTTGTGCTGAATGTGTGCATGAATTTCTTCCACCATTCTTTTCATGGCCAAATTTTCTGTCACAGTGGAATGTGCCGAAAAAGTGCTGATGTCCACCGCTTCCGCAATTTCTCGGATAGTCACACAACGGTCCTGCATCACCACAGCGTTCACTTTGGAAATTACCTGGTCATTTCAGCATGTTGATGGCTGACTGGAGCGCAGCTTGCTCTCCACTGTTGTGCGGACGTCTTTAAACCAGTTGTACCACTCCTTAATCTGTGTGATGCTCATAGCATCATCACCGAAAGCCGTCTGAATAATCTGAATGGTTTCCACCTGGCGCGCTGCTCCAGTTGTTCCGCAATTTTCCTTGCAAAGAAAATCCGACGAGAGACTACACATATCCTCACACAAAGGCTGCTTACCAGCAAATGACGCAATCGACAGGCATGAAAAAAGTCACGCATGCGCACGAAGGTTCAAGGTTGGCCCATGGAAGCACACGTGATTCAAATCCATCAGGTTTTTGAAAAAAAAAAAAAAAGGTTGGATACTTTTCTAACAGACCTCATGTGTATATATATATATATATATATATATATATATATATATATATATCAATCAATTTTTTTATATAGCGCCAAATCACAACAAACAGTTGCCCCAAGGCGCTTTATATTGTAAGGCAAGGCCATACAATAATTATGTAAAACCCCAACGGTCAAAACGACCCCCTGTGAGCAAGCACTTGGCTACAGTGGGAAGGAAAAACTCCCTTTTAACAGGAAGAAACCTCCAGCAGAACCAGGCTCAGGGAGGGGCAGTCTTCTGCTGGGACTGGTTGGGGCTGAGGGAGAGAACCAGGAAAAAGACATGCTGTGGAGGGGAGCAGAGATCGATCACTAATGATTAAATGCAGAGTGGTGCATACAGAGCAAAAAGAGAAAGAAACAGTGCATCATGGGAACCCCCCAGCAGTCTACGTCTATAGCAGCATAACTAAGGGATGGTTCAGGGTCACCTGATCCAGCCCTAACTATAAGCTTTAGCAAAAAGGAAAGTTTTAAGCCTAATCTTAAAAGTAGAGAGGGTGTTTGTCTCCCTGATCTGAATTGGGAGCTGGTTCCACAGGAGAGGAGCCTGAAAGCTGAAGGCTCTGCCTCCCATTCTACTCTTACAAACCCTAGGAACTACAAGTAAGCCTGCAGTCTGAGAGCGAAGCGCTCTATTGGGGTGATATGGTACTACGAGGTCCCTAAGATAAGATGGGACCTGATTATTCAAAACCTTATAAGTAAGAAGAAGAATTTTAAATTCTATTCTAGAATTAACAGGAAGCCAATGAAGAGAGGCCAATATGGGTGAGATATGCTCTCTCCTTCTAGTCCCCGTCAGTACTCTAGCTGCAGCATTTTGAATTAACTGAAGGCTTTTTAGGGAACTTTTAGGACAACCTGATAATAATGAATTACAATAGTCCAGCCTAGAGGAAATAAATGCATGAATTAGTTTTTCAGCATCACTCTGAGACAAGACCTTTCTGATTTTAGAGATATTGCGTAAATGCAAAAAAGCAGTCCTACATATTTGTTTAATATGCACTTTGAATGACATATCCTGATCAAAAATGACTCCAAGATTTCTCACAGTATTACTAGAGGTCAGGGTAATGCCATCCAGAGTAAGGATCTGGTTAGACACCATGTTTCTAAGATTTGTGGGGCCAAGTACAATAACTTCAGTTTTATCTGAGTTTAAAAGCAGAAAATTAGAGGTCATCCATGTCTTTATGTCTGTAAGACAATCCTGCAGTTTAGCTAATTGGTGTGTGTCCTCTGGCTTCATGGATAGATAAAGCTGGGTATCATCTGCGTAACAATGAAAATTTAAGCAATACCGTCTAATAATACTGCCTAAGGGAAGCATGTATAAAGTGAATAAAATTGGTCCTAGCACAGAACCTTGTGGAACTCCATAATTAACTTTAGTCTGTGAAGAAGATTCCCCATTTACATGAACAAATTGTAATCTATTAGACAAATATGATTCAAACCACCGCAGCGCAGTGCCTTTAATACCTATGGCATGCTCTAATCTCTGTAATAAAATTTTATGGTCAACAGTATCAAAAGCAGCACTGAGGTCTAACAGAACAAGCACAGAGATGAGTCCACTGTCCGAGGCCATAAGAAGATCATTTGTAACCTTCACTAATGCTGTTTCTGTACTATGATGAATTCTAAAACCTGACTGAAACTCTTCAAATAGACCATTCCTCTGCAGATGATCAGTTAGCTGTTTTACAACTACCCTTTCAAGAATTTTTGAGAGAAAAGGAAGGTTGGAGATTGGCCTATAATTAGCTAAGATAGCTGGGTCAAGTGATGGCTTTTTAAGTAATGGTTTAATTACTGCCACCTTAAAAGCCTGTGGTACATAGCCAACTAACAAAGATAGATTGATCATATTTAAGATCAAAGCATTAAATAATGGTAGGGCTTCCTTGAGCAGCCTGGTAGGAATGGGGTCTAATAAACATGTTGATGGTTTGGATGAAGTAACTAATGAAAATAACTCAGACAGAACAATCGGAGAGAAAGAGTCTAACCAAATACCGGCATCACTGAAAGCAGCCAAAGATAACGATACGTCTTTGGGATGGTTATGAGTAATTTTTTCTCTAATAGTTAAAATTTTGTTAGCAAAGAAACTCATGAAGTCATTACTAGTTAAAGTTAATGGAATACTCAGCTCAATAGAGCTCTGACTCTTTGTCAGCCTGGCTACAGTGCTGAAAAGAAACCTGGGGTTGTTCTTATTTTCTTCAATTAGTGATGAGTAGAAAGATGTCCTAGCTTTACGGAGGGCTTTTTTATAGAGCAACAGACTCTTTTTCCAGGCTAAGTGAAGATCTTCTAAATTAGTGAGACGCCATTTCCTCTCCAACTTACGGGTTATCTGCTTTACGCTACGAGTTTGTGAGTTATACCACGGAGTCAGGCACTTCTGATTTAAAGCTCTCTTTTTTAGAGGAGCTACAGCATCCAAAGTTGTCTTCAATGAGGATGTAAAACTATTGACGAGATACTCTATCTCACTTACAGAGTTTAGGTAGCTACTCTGCACTGTGTTGGTATATGGCATTAGAGAACATAAAGAAGGAATCATATCCTTAAACCTAGTTACAGTGCTTTCTGAAAGACTTCTAGTGTAATGAAACTTATTCCCCACTGCTGGGTAGTCCATCAGAGTAAATGTAAATGTTATTAAGAAATGATCAGACAGAAGGGAGTTTTCAGGGAATACTGTTAAGTCTTCTATTTCCATACCATAAGTCAGAACAAGATCTAAGATATGATTAAAGTGGTGGGTGGACTCATTTACTTTTTGAGCAAAGCCAATAGAGTCTAATAATAGATTAAATGCAGTGTTGAGGCTGTCATTCTCAGCATCTGTGTGGATGTTAAAATTGCCCACTATAATTATCTTATCTGAGCAAAAGCACTAAGTCAGACAAAAGGTCTGAAAATTCACAGAGAAACTCACAGTAACGACCAGGTGGACGATAGATAATAACAAATAAAACTGGTTTTTGGGACTTCCAATTTGGATGGACAAGACTAAGAGTCAAGCTTTCAAATGAATTAAAGCTCTGTCTGGGTTTTTGATTAATTAATAAGCTGAAATGGAAGATTGCTGCTAATCCTCCGCCCCGGCCCGTGCTACGAGCATTCTGACAGTTAGTGTGACTCGGGGGTGTTGACTCATTTAAACTAACATATTCATCCTGCTGTAACCAGGTTTCTGTAAGGCAGAATAAATCAATATGTTGATCAATTATTATGTCATTTACCAACAGGGACTTAGAAGAGAGAGACCTAATGTTTAATAGACCACATTTAACTGTTTTAGTCTGTGGTGCAGTTGAAGGTGCTATATTATTTTTTCTTTTTGAATTTTTATGCTTAAATAGATTTTTGCTGGTTATTGGTAGTCTGGGAGCAGGCACCGTCTCTACGGGGATGGGGTAATGAGGGGATGGCAGGGTGAGAGAAGCTGCAGAGAGGTGTGTAAGACTACAACTCTGCTTCCTGGTCCCAACCCTGGATAGTCACGGTTTGGAGGATTTAAGAAAATTGGCCAGATTTCTAGAAATGAGAGCTGCTCCATCCAAAGTGGGATGGATGCCCTCTCTCCTAACAAGACCAGGTTTTCCCCAGAAGCTTTGCCAATTATCTATGAAGCCCACCTCATTTTTTGGACACCACTCAGACAGCCAGCAATTCAAGGAGAACATGCGGCTAAACATGTCACTTCCGGTCTGATTGGGGAGGGGCCCAGAGAAAACTACAGAGTCCGACATTGTTTTTGCGAAGTTACACACCGATTTAATGTTAATTTTAGTGACCTCCGATTGGCGTAACCGGGTGTCATTACTGCCGACGTGAATTACAGTCTTACCAAATTTACGCTTAGCCTTAGCCAGCAGTTTCAAATTTCCTTCAATGTCGCCTGCTCTGGCCCCCGGAAGACAATTGACTATGGTTGCTGGTGTCGCTAACTTCACATTTCGCAAAACAGAGTCGCCAATAACCAGAGTTTGATCCTCGGCGGGTGTGTCGTCGAGTGGGGAAAAACAGTTAGAGATGTGAACGGGTATATATATATATATATATGTATATATATAATATATATATATATATATATATATATATATATATATATATATATAATATATATATATATATATATATATACAAGGTCTGTCAATAAAGTAACGGTCCTTTTTATTTTTTTCAAAAACTATATGGATTTCATTCATATGTTTTTACGTCAGACATGCTTGAACCCTCGTGCGCATGCGTGAGTTTTTCCACGCCTGTCAGTGACGTCATTCGCCTGTGAGCACTCCTTATGGGAGGAGTCGTCCAGCCCCTCGTCGGAATTCCTTTGTCTGAGAAGTTGCTGAGAGACTGGCGCTTTGTTTGATCAAAATTTTTTCAAAACCTGTGAGGCACATTGAAGTGGACACGGTTCAAAAAATTCAGCTGGTTTTCGGTAAAAATTTTAACGGCTGATGAGAGATTTTGAGGTGATACTGTCGCTTTAAGGACTTCCCACGGAGCGGGACGTCATGCAGCACTCCTAGGCGCCATCGTCAGCCTGTTTCAAGCTGAAAACCTCCACATTTCAGGCTCTATTGATCCAGGACGTCGTGAGAGAACGGAGAAGTTTCAGAAGAAGTTGGTTTCAGCATTTTATCCGGATATTCCACTATTAAAGGAGATTTTTTTAATGAAGACGTGCGGACAGACGTGCCACAGGAAAAACACCTCTGTGTTGATAACCATTTGTAAAATCCAGGCGGCTTTTGATGTCTTTCAGTGTAGTGAGTATCTGAGAAATTGTTTAACAGCTGGGCATGTTCCAACTTGTCCTTAAGGCTTCCAACAGAGGTGTTTTTCCATTGGCGGCGCGTCGCGGCGGCTGTAAAAAAATCTCCTTTAACAGTGGAATATCCGGATAAATTGCTGAAGCCGACTTCTTTTGAAACTTCTCTGTTCTCTCACGACGTCCTGGATCAATAGAGCCTGAAATGTGGAGGTTTTCAGCTTGAAACAGGCTGACGATGGCGCCTGGGAGCGCTGCACGACGTCCCGCTCCGTGGGAAGTCCTTAAAGCGACAGTATCACCTTAAAATCTTTCATCAGCCGTTAAAATTTTCACCGAAAACCAGCTGAATTTTTCGAACCGTGTCCACTTCGATGTGCCTCACAGGCTTTGAAAAAATTTTGATCAAACAAAGCGCCAGTCTCTCAGCAACTTCTCAGACAAAGGAATTCCGACGAGGGGCTGGACGACTCCTCCCACAAGGAGTGCTCGCAGGCGAATGACGTCACTGACAGGCGTGGAAAAACTCACGCATGCGCACGAGGGTTCAAGCATGTCTGACGTAAAAACATATGAATGAAATCCATATAGTTTTTGAAAAAAATAAAAAGGACCTATACTTTATTGACAGACCTCGTATATATATATATATATATATATATATATATATATATATATATATATATATATATATATATATATATAAGAGAGGGAGTAAATTGATAGATTGAAATGAACAAAGCGATATTTGCTTTGTATAACCATCACAAACTGTACCTTACAAACAAGAGTCTGGCTGTCAACAAGTCCGTGTAGTGCACACAGCAATATGCACCAGATGGAGAAGCTCTTTGTTTACTGCATCACCACAATAGTAACTTTGAGTAACAGCACAAGAGGTGATCCCACCCAGAGGTCACAAATCAGACCAGGTGTGCATTCACATGAGTGATAGAGCTTGAGAGACACAAACATAAAAATAACAGCACATATTGTCGATACACATGACGAGTAAATGGCATTTTATCAAATGTGTATAACGGCCTGTTAGTCAACTGATTGTTGTGAATCACAATGCTCAGTCAACTGTTAAAGTCAATTACTCACATGCATTCTTTTGGGTGATCAAGCTTAACATTTAACTCACAGAGTCTTTTTCCTGTCCTTATGGTGATTATTTTATGCCAAAGACCTGAACATGTGATGGCAAATACTGTTGACAGGTGTGAAATAAATCTGGGCAAAATACATTGAGTTCAAAGGTCCATTGGTCTACTGTAATAATAACAAACAGCACGGTGATTAGGTCTTTGTTTACTGGAAGTTTTTTGAAGCACTGACTGCAAGCTTTCAACAATGTGCCACCCCTCTGCAGAAGCGCGTAAAGAAGAGGCAAGAAGATAACAGCTGTTACATTAGTTGGCAAAGCCTGATTAGTTAATGAAAAATCCATGATGAACTCATGTCTGTTGTGAAAGTGTAGTGACACGGACCCACAACAGGGGGCGCAAATGAACGGTCAATAGATGAGCCAAAAAAGTAACAATTTAATGTTGTGAAGGTGCACAACAAATACACAGACAATCTCAGAATCTGATAACAGTCAATCCACAAAGGTGACGTGTGGGCAGGCTCGAGGATAGAAGACGTCTGTCCTGAGAAGAGCCGGAACCACACGATTTCCGCCGCCACCGAACCTGGTGAATACTGGAGCCGCCAAGTCGCGAATTCCCAGGTGATCACCGTACCCGACTGTTGGATCTGGTACTGCTGGCGAAGAGCAAAGACAGTCAAGTGTGGGTGTGTGTACACCCCGTAACAACAACGGTGGGAATGCCACCTCCACCTCTAACACACTCGTGCAGCTCCTGTCTCAAACACTTATCTGACGGGACGTAGGACGAAACAGTCGCGACCCACGCCGGTCCTCTGGTTGACAGCTGCAACACAATAGCTCTTGGAACCAATTAATACAGGCAGAGAAAGTTACCTCCATAGAAGTACGATATCTCGGCGATGAGGTGGAGATGACGTCTGGATTTTATGGAGTGAGATGATGAAGAATGAGTGACAGCTGTCAGGAAATAATGAGAGACAGCTGTCACTCCCGGCTGTGTCCGTGGCGGCAGCGCCCTCTCGTGCCTGAAGCCCGCACTTCAGGCAGGGCGCCCTCTGGTGGTGGGCCAGCAGTACCTCCTCTTCTGGCGGCCCACACAACAGGACCCCCCCCCTCAACGGGCGCCTCCTGGCTTGTCGGGGTGTCGACGGTAGAAATCGGCCCAGGAGGGCCGGATCCAGGATGAAGCTCCTCTTCACCCAGGAGCATTCTTCGGGTCCATACCCCTCCCAGTCCACCAAATACTGGAACCCCCGGCCCATCCGATGGACATCCAGGAGCCGGCGCACCGTCCAAGCCGGCTCCCCGTCAATGATCCAGGCAGGAGGCGGTGCCAGTCCGGGAGCACAGAGGGGCGAGGTGTGGTGATGCTTGATCCTGGACACATGAAAGACTGGGTGGATCCGCAGTGAAGCCGGGAGTTGGAGCTTCACTGCGGCAGGACTGAGGATTTTGAGGATTCTGTAAGGTCCAATATACCTGTCCTTGAGTTTCGGGGAGTCCACCTGGAGGGGGATGTCCTTCGTGGATAGCCACACCTCCTGCCCGGGCTGGTAAGCAGGGGCCGGGGATCGCCGGCGGTCCGCATGGGTCTTCGCCCTCGTCTGGGCCTTCAACAAGGCAGAACGGGCGGAGCTCCACCCCCGACGGCACTTCCGCAGGTGGGCTTGGACCGAGGGCACACTGACCTCTCCCTCCACCACGGGAAACAATGGGGGCTGATACCCCAAACACACCTCAAATGGGGAGAGGCCGGTGGCAGAGGACACCTGGCTGTTATGCGCATACTCGATCCAGGCCAGATGTTCACTCCCGGCCGTCGGGTGTGTGGACGTCACACAGCGCAGGGCTTGCTCCAATTTCTGATTGGCCCGTTCTGCCTGTCCATTGGTCTGCGGGTGATACCCGGACGAGAGGCTCACAGTGGCCCCCAGTTCCCGGCAGAAGTTCCTCCAGATGTGTGAGGAGAACTGGGGACCACGATCAGAGACGATATCGGTCGGTATCCCATGCAGACGGACGACGTGGTGGACCAGGAGGTCTGCTGTCTCCTGGGCTGTTGGGAGCTTCGGGAGGGCCACGAAGTGGGCCACCTTGGAGAATCGGTCCACTATCGTGAAGATGGTGGTGTTACCCTGGGACGGCGGGAGGCCCGTGACGAAATCCAGGCCGATATGGGACCAGGGGCGATGAGGCACAGGAAGCGGCTGGAGAAGCCCTTGGGACCTCTTGTGGTCTGCCTTGCCCCTGGCACAGGTGGTGCAGGCCTGGATGTACTCCCGGACGTTGGCCTCCATAGACGCCCGCCAGAAGCGCTGCCGGACAACTGCCACGGTCCTTCGCACCCCTGGATGACAGGAGAGCTTGGAACCGTGACAGAAGTCCAAGACTGCAGCTCTGGCCTCTGGTGGGACGTACAGATGATTCTTCGGACCTGTTCCGGGGTCCGGGCTCCATGCCAGGGCCTCCCGGATGGTCTTCTCCACGTCCCAGGTGAGGGTGGCCACGATAGTGGACTCCGGAATGATGGGATCCGGTGGATCCGACAGCACAGTTTTGACTTCATCTTCGTGTACCGGGACAAGGCATCCGATCTCTGGTTCTTGGTCCCGGGGCGATAGGTGATCCGGAAGTCAAAACGTCCGAAGAACAGTGACCAGCGGGCTTGCCTGGGGTTCAGCCGCTTGGCGGTCCTGATATACTCCAGGTTCTGATGGTCAGTGAAAACCGTGAACGGCACAGACGCTCCCTCCAACAGGTGTCTCCACTCCTCAAGAGCCTCTTTCACTGCAAGGAGTTCTCGATTGCCGACGTCATAGTTCCGTTCAGCCGGGGTCAACCTGCAAGAAAAGTAGGCACACGGGTGAAGAACCTTATCGGTCTCTCCGCTCTGGGATAGCACGGCTCCTATCCCTGAGTCAGAGGCGTCCACTTCAACCACGAACTGGCGGCTAGGGTCGGGCTGCACCAAAACTGGCACAGTAGAGAACCGTCGTTTCAACTCCTTGAACGCGGCTTCGCACCGATCCGACCAGGTGAAGGGGACTTTTGGAGAGGCTGTCAGGGGGCTAACTACCTGACTGTAGCCCTTAATGAACTTCCTGTAGAAATTAGCGAAGCCAAGGAACTGTTGCAGCTTCCTACGGCTTGTTGGTTGGGGCCAATCTCTCACCGCCGCAACCTTGGCCGGATCAGGGGCGACGGAGTTAGAGGAGATGATAAACCCCAGGAAGGACAAAGACGTGCGGTGAAACTCGCACTTCTCGCCCTTCACAAACAGTCGGTTCTCTAACAACCGCTGCAGGACCTGACGTACATGCTGGACATGGGTCTCAGGATCCGGAGAAAAGATGAGAATATCATCCAGATATACGAAGACGAATCGGTGCAGGAAGTCCCGCAAGACGTCGTTAACCAAGGCTTGGAACGTCGCGGGGGCGTTGGTGAGGCCGAACGGCATGACCAGGTACTCAAAGTGACCTAACGGGGTGTTAAATGCCATCTTCCATTCGTCTCCCTTCCGGATCCGAACCAGGTGATACGCATTTCTAAGATCCAGCTTAGTAAAGATCTTGGCTCCATGCAGGGGGGTGAACACGGAATCCAACAATGGCAACGGGTATCGATTGCGAACCGTAATCTCATTTAGCCCCCTGTACTCAATGCATGGACGGAGTCCGCCATCTTTCTTGCCCACAAAAAAGAAACCTGCACCCATCGGGGAGGTGGAGTTCCGGATCAGCCCGGCAGCTAATGAGTCCCGGATGTAGGTCTCCATTGATTCGCGCTCAGGTCGTGATAGGTTGTACAGCCTGCTGGACGGGAACTCAACGCCTGGAACCAAATCAATGGCACAATCGTACGGATGGTGCGGGGGAAGGGTGAGTGCCAGATCCTTGCTGAAGACGTCAGCAAGATCGTGGTACTCAACCGGCACTGCCGTTAGATTGGGAGGGACTTTGACCTCCTCCTTAGCAAGTAAACCGGGAGGAACCGAGGATCCTAAACACACCCGATGGCAGGTTTCGCTCCACTGAACCACTACCCCAGACGGCCAATCAATCCGGGGATTGTGTTTCAACATCCATGGGAATCCCAAAATCACGCGGGAGGTAGAAGGAGTTACAAAAAACTCAATCTCCTCCCGATGGTTTCCAGACACCACCAGAGTTACTGGTTGTGTCTTGTGTGTGATTAAAGGGAGGAGGGTGCCATCTAGTGCCTGCACCTGCAATGGCGAAGGAAGAGCCACCAGAGGGAGCCCTACCTCCCTTGCCCATCTGCTGTCTAGCAAATTCCCTTCTGACCCCGTGTCCACCAGTGCTGGGGCTTGAAGGGTTAAATTCCCGCTCAGGATTGTAACTGGGAGTCGTGTGGCAATCTGCGTGTGTCCCACGTGAATGTTATGACCCCCCCTTAGCCCAGTCTCTAAGGGCGGTTGTTGTCGTTGTGGCTGTTTGGGGCAGTTTTTCTGTATGTGCTCCTTTGAGCTGCAGAGAAAACACTCCCCGCAGACCAGCCTCCTCATTCTGTCATCTGTTCTCGGTTTGGCCCTGTGCATTTCCCTAGCAACGTCAGCAGGGGGAGCTGTTGCCCCACGGAGCGCTGCGGCTGTGGAGCGTGGGGAGGGCGGCCCCTTTTCGAACCCGGAAGGGAGAGGGACGGCGCGTATCCAGCCACATCCTTCGCCTCGCTCCCGACGGCGTTCCTCCAACCGATTGTCTAACCGTATAACGAGATCGATAAGCCCATCTAAATCCCGCGGTTCTTCCTTAGCTACCAGATGCTCCTTCAGGACCGATGACAGTCCGTTTATGAAGGCGGCGCGGAGCGCAACGTTATTCCAGCCGGACCTCGCAGCCGCGATGCGGAAGTCGACTGCATATTCGGCTGCGCACCGGCGCCCCTGTCGCATTGACAGCAGCATTGTTGAAGCGGTCTCTCCTCTGTTAGGGTGATCAAACACTGTTCTGAACTCCCCCACAAACCCAGTGTATGCTGATAACAACCATGAGTTCTGTTCCCAGAGCGCCGTAGCCCAGGCGCGTGCCTTACCCCGTAGCAAATTAATAACATAAGCCACCTTGCTGGCATCAGACGCGTACATCACGGGTCGTTGTGCAAAGACGAGCGAACACTGCATCAGAAAGTCCGCGCACGTCTCCACACAACCCCCGTACGGCTCTGGGGGACCTATGTATGCTTCAGGGGATGGTGGGGGGGTTTGTTGAACGACCAGTGGAATGTTAATACCCGACACCGGGTCGGCAGGAGGAGGAGCCGCAGCAGCGCTCTGATCGCGCGCTTCCACCTGTGCGGTGAGAGCCTCCATCCTGCGATTAAGGATGACGTTTTGCTCGGACATCAAATCCAGCCGAGCGGTAAAGGCGGTGAGGATTTGCTGCAACTCACCGAGCACGCCTCCTGCAGACGCCTGTGCACCCTGCTCTTCCATTGGCTGTCCAACAGATGGGTGACGCCCCTCGGGATCCATGACCCTGGCCGAGATATCCTGTTGTGAAAGTGTAGTGACACGGACCCACAACAGGGGGCGCAAATGAACGGTCAATAGATGAGCCAAAAAAGTAACAATTTAATGTTGTGAAGGTGCACAACGAATACACAGACAATCTCAGAATCTGATAACAGTCAATCCACAAAGGTGACGTGTGGGCAGGCTCGAGGATAGAAGACGTCTGTCCTGAGAAGAGCCGGAACCACACGATTTCCGCCACCACCGAACCTGGTGAATACTGGAGCTACCAAGTCCCGAATTCCCAGGTGATCACCGTCCCCGACTGTCGGATCTGGTACTGCTGGCGAAGAGCAAAGACAGTCAAGTGTGGGTGTGTGTACACCCCGTAACAACAACGGTGGGAATGCCACCTCCACCTCTAACACACTCGTGCAGCTCCTGTCTCAAACACTTATCTGATGGGACGTAGGACGAAACAGTCGCGACCCACGCCGGTCCTCTGGTTGACAGCTGCAACACAATAGCTCTTGGAATCAATTAATACAGGCAGAGAAAGTTACCTCCATAGAAGTACGATATCTCGGCGATGAGGTGGAGATAACATCTGGGTTTTATGGAGTGAGATGATGAACAATGAGTGACAGCTGTCAGGAAATAATGAGAGACAGCTGTCACTCCCGGCTGTGTCCGTGGCGGCAGCGCCCTCTCGTGCCTGAAGCCCGCACTTCAGGCAGGGCGCCCTCTGGTGGTGGGCCAGCAGTACCTCCTCTTCTGGCGGCCCACACAACGTCACCTGCTCAAAGGGATGTTAATCAGTGAAATCACCTGCTGAAGTCAATGGCTGCAAGGAAAACCTGCACCCTCTCAGCCCTTTCTGGAATAGTTTGGACACCACTGATCTAACCCATGGGAGAGAATGACAGTGTATCTGTAATATAAGGTTTATTGTGGTTATAACAGTCCGTTTAGATGTGCACGCTGTGCTGCGGTTCTGAGACCCGCAGTGATACATGGCACTTTCTGTTTGATTGCACAATGTTCACATCTGGTTCACATGATGATTGTATGCCACAGACATTACACATAACAATATTTTGTTTGCACTCCCTGAAGGGGACCCAGTGGAGGTGCACATACGGCTCATCCGTGCCACATTCGGGACATGCCAGTAGCATTTGCTGTGCCTGACCCAGGCCATTTACCCTCAAATGCAACCAGACTGTTTTGAATACTGCTTTGATGTCATCACACCATTTACGCAGTCAGAGTGTGATCAGACTGCACCTCGACAGCTGTACAAGCTTTCTCCACTTCAAACACACCTAGACAGTGGTGTGCATATGCTCTACATTCGAGCTGGCCACGTGACTGTGTCCGACTGTGTGAGATGCACTCAAGAACGCTGTACGAGGATTTTGAATGCACCTCGAATTTGCCCGACTGTAGGTCAAATGTCCATTCATGCAGCATTCAGCCTCTATTATGACGGGGCGGTGTGTTCAGGCATGATCGAGACATTCGGCCAGGATTTGAACAAATAATACAGCTGTACTCAGATTGTGGTATGACTGCACCTCGACTGCTGTTCCATATGTTTTCCACCACAAGTGTAGATGCATGTGCTCTGGCCGCAGGAATGTGCCGACCTCAGTATGAATGCTGTACGAGTACTTCAAATGCACCTCGAATCTGCCTGAATGTGGGTCGAATCCTCGTGCAGCATTCGGGTTCATTTGTGCTCTAGTGTGATGGGGGCATAAAGGATGCAGTCTGTTCTAATTTCATACTGGATAGTACAACTGCTATCTATAATTATTAATGTATCACCTAGTGGCTGATTTGGCCATACAGTACCTAGCAGCTAGCTAGGTACTTTATGGCGAAATCATTACAATGGCTCTCCATGCTACTAGTACTGCAACAGCAGTAGTAGTCATATATACCCATGCCACATTATTTCCTGCATTGGTAACAGCACAAGGCTTGCTTTACTGTGGTGCAGAAGGTCACTGGTTGGAATCACACTCAGACCAATGATGGAAAAAGTCTCTCTGTCAGACTAGCAGTGAATGAGGACCTGACTCTCTTTAGACACAAGGAGAAAGGCACCAGCCTTCATATGCCATGCCCTAGAACTAGTGGGACTCCAATATCTGCTGCTCCTACAGCAGTCAGGCTATGGGACTACCTTACCTTACCCTATAGCAAACAAGGTACAGACCGCAAAGAGTAACGTGATGGCCATTATGTCCACAAATACAGGATGAAATATACAAAACAATGGCATAGTAAAACTGTATTTAAAGAACAGACACTGCACGTGGCTGGATATGGTGCCAGAGCTTGTTGTAATTACTGCAAATTAATAATGATGAAGTTGAAACATGGCTTCAAAACATGTTGACCGTGCAGGGTATGTGTGTACTAGCACATAGTTGTTAGTCATTTTCCATACCCGCTTACTCCGGTCAACGGTCACGGGAGGCTGGAGCCTATTCCAGCGGTCACAGGTGAAAGGCGGGGTACACCCTGAACACGACACCAGTCTGTCACAGGGCCACATACAGACAGGCGAACACACCTACGGTCAATTTGAAGTCTCCAATTCACCTAACCTGCATGTCTTTGAAACTCTCCTGCAGCTTTCAGTAACTTCATAATTTAGTGTATCCCAGTCACGAGCACTGACTTCAGCATCATGAATATAGTATTTCAGGGCATCAAATACTGAATTAACTGAAAAATAATGTTGAAACTCAAAATAAATTGGATGACTGGTTCCAGAGTTGTGTCCTTCCCTCCAAGTGCCACTTTGCTTTTGAATTTATTTATATAAGTTTAATCATCACTGCTGAGATGTCTCTGTACAAGTCATTTTTAAAAGATCTTATAAACATTTCCGTCATTTAAAAAAAAAAATCTAATTACCGGTAATAATACAGTAATAGTGTTGCTTCCTTTAATATGGGGGGCAGTAATGTAATTACTTTTACTTTGTGTATCAGTGACACTACATCACCTAACAAGCTTCAGTCAGGAGACAGAATTATGTAAGTGTATATAAAGCACAGATTGGTGAGTGTGTGGTGCACTAATATCTGAACTACCTTTTCACAGCTTCAGAAGTGACTCACCCACTACTGAGTTCATTCCACAAACCCTGCAATAATGTGCTAAATCTGTTGTGCCTCCACTCATCACATAATCACTGCACGAGAGAGAAAAAGGCTGTGGAACAGGTACAGAATAGCAGTATGTCATACATGAATTGTGGGTCCATAACCTTTTAACAAAGCCAAGAAATGATTACAGGTCATTTAGACTGGATTAGATTCGACTTCCACAGCTTTTATCAGTTTGCTGCTCTGACTGACTGCCAGAGCCTCAAAGCTCAATTCTTTTGAAAACAATCAAACAGTGATCATTAAAGGCACCACTATTTTCGTAAGGTAATATCGGTCACGGTGCCCCTTTAAAAGACATTTCAGTTGTAGCCAGTAATATGACTGAGAAGCGAATGTGTCCGCAACTGAGCCCATTTTTAAGTCTCTAAAGCCTCAGTTCCATCTACTGAAAGCTACACTGAAACACACACACACACACACACACACACACACACACACACACACACACACACACACACACACACACACACACACACACACACACACAATATAATACTGTTGTAAGCAAAACAGAAAATGTGTTGGTCAGACTTCTTCATTAGTATTTTTTTTTATTTTTTTTATAAATGTTTCCTTTAGGTGCCCTGACACTTGCACGACTTTGATGATCCCACCCGCTGTGTTCCCAGCTGGACACTGTGCTTTGTTCCACCGGCTGCCACGCATTGTGCGCTGGATGCTGCATCTGTAAAATAATTATTTTGTAGCGGATTAATCATTTTCTCTTTGAGTTAGTTGTTGAAAATGGCTCCAATCACTTCCTGAATCACAGAGGAGCGCTCCACACATGTGGAGGACGCATTTGTAACCGTCTAAAAAGGTAATTATTTGTCATGTTTACATTTTAATGGTAAATGGACTACATTTATATAGCGCTTTTCCATCTGTATCAGACGCTCAAAGCGCTTTAAAATAATGCCTCACATTCACCCCGATGTCAGGGTGCTGCCATACAAGGCGCTCACTACACGCCGGGAGAAATAGGGCTACTGGCTTGGTAAAACAGTTGCATGTTCTTTCCTTCTTGTGTGCAGCTGTAAAAGTATGTTTATGATAGATTTAACATCTCATTATAATTGTCCAGATGAGCTGCACTGTGATGCGGTGCGCTGACACAATCACTCACACTGTTCACTTCTTCTTTACTCGACTTGACAAGCTGCATATAGTGTTGGCAAGTGGATCGCACAATGTTCACGACCACTTCACATTTCTTGCATGACATTTATGCGTGAAAGATTTCTTGAACATTTCAAAATTCTCCTTGTGCAGTTGCACGTGCCAGCGCCCCCTCACGTTCAGTCTACACCCGTTATGGCCCCTTCACACAGTTCAAAATTAGTGCAGGCATGCACGAACCCAGTGCAAGAGTTCGTGCACGTGCCAGTGTCCGTCGAGCAGGAATAGTGCCAGGTGCACCACATGGCGCCGATTAAATGGAAGAAACAAAAACCAGCTGGTATGTGTGGAACCACATTGCACTGCTTATGTGGAATAAATAATACAAGGTCTGTCAGAAAAGTATCGTACCTTTTTATTTTTTTCAAAAACTATATGGATTTGATTCATATGTTTTTACGTCAGCCAAGCTTGAACCTTCGTGCGCATGCGTGAGTTTTTCCACGCCTGTCGGTTGTGCCATTCGCCTGTGGGCAGGCTTTGAGTGAGCACTGATCCACCCCTCTCGTCGTTTCATTGCGAGAAAATGGCAGAATGATTTGGGCTTTTTTTCCATCAGAATTTTTTCAGAAACTGTTAGAGACAAGCAGCTGGAAACCATTCAAAAAATTTATCTGGCTTTCGGTGAAAATTTTACGGGCTTCACAGAGAATAAGGACTGTTACTACAGCTTTAAGGATGCCCCACAATGGCGCACGCCGCGCCGTGCTCCGAGCCACCATCGAGAGGCAGAAAACACCACATCATTTCTAAATGGATCGCTGTGTGGAGCCGGGACCGTCGTGTGCAATTTCTCTGGTTATCACAAGAGCTGGACATCAGCCATTTTCCGGCAGATTTCACTTTTAACAAGAGATTTTGTCATGGAAAGCCGCGCGGAGGCTTCGAGCGTCAGGACCGATTCGCTGATCGAGCGAGACAAAGGAACACCTCCGTTTCGGAGTGCCAGGGGACAAGTTGGGACATGCCTATCTCAGCTTTCAATGCTTACCAGCCCAGTGAGTATAAGAGAAATTGTGGAGAGCTGGGCATGTCCCAACTTGTGCCCTGGCACTCCGAAACGGAGGGGTTCCTTTGTGTTTTTTATTGGTTTGTGATATTGTCACGAAAAGTGCCACATTTTCGTAACAGGAGCATGAATTCATTGGAATACATTCCATGATGGGAGCACAAAAGTGATGCAGGGGGGTCTGGGGGGGGGGGGAGTTATGAGAGAGAATAATACCCCACCTCTTGTCAAAGGTTTGATGGATGATGTCACAGCCAATCAGAATAGACTATGTCACTAAGCCCCACCCCTAACCCCCCCAATCCCGCCCCTATGACATCAAAGCCAATCAGCGTTAGCCCGCCTCCAGAGTCCCGCCCATTCATAATTAGTTCACACACAGGTGTCATATCAGCCTAATTTGCATTGAATGCTAGTCTGAGCATGTATGGGCGTGTCTGCCCAATTTGCATCGACTGGGGTTCACCGCTTCCATGAGTCTCTGACACTATAATATTATATATAAAATAAAGATTTATAAAATGCAATGATTTAATTCTTTATAAAAATGTAATTATTTAATTCATTAAACAATTGTTTAGTCTGGGAGCCCTGTTGTTGTGAAAGTGTAGTGACACGGACCCACAACAGGGGGCGCAAATGAACGGTCAATAGATGAGCCAAAAACTAACAATTTAATGTTGTGAAATGTGCACAACGAAATACAAACAATCTCAGAATATAATTAGTCAAATCACAAAGGTGAGGTGTGGGCAGGTTCGAGGATAGAAGACGTCTGTCCTGAGAAGAGCCGGAACCACACGATTTCCGCCGCCACTGAACCTGGTGAATACTGGAGCCGCCAAGTCCCGAATTCCCAGGTGATCACCATCCCCGACTGTCGGATCTGGTACTGCTGGCGAGAACAAAGACAGTCAAGTGTAGGTGTGTGCACACCCAGTAACAACAACGGTGGGAATGCCACCTCCACCTCTCACTCAGTATGTAGCAGAGTACCGCAGTGATTCCTCAGGGAAAAAGAGTGCTGTCCAGCACTCACTCAGCTTCCACAGAAAGAGGGACCGGTACTCCTGCAAACACTCACAATATACAGATATATTGTAAAACAAATGGCTGAGAATATTACCTCCAAAGAAGTACGATATCTCGGCAATGAGGTGGAGATGACGTCAGGGATTTATGGAGTGCGATGATGAAGAATGAGTGACAGCTGTCAGGAATTAATGAGTGACAGCTGTCACTCCCGGCTGTGTCCGTGGCGGCAGCGCCCTCTCGTGCCGTAAGCCCGCACTTCAGGCAGGGCGCCCTTTGGTGGTGGGCCAGCAGTACCTCCTCTTCTGGCGGCCCACACAACAGGACCCCTCCCTCAACGGGCACCTCCTGGCGTCCGACCAGGCTTGTCCGGTGTCGACGGTAGAAATCGGCCAGGAGGGCCAGATCCAGGATGAAGCTCCGCCTCACCCAGGAGCGTTCTTCGGGTCCATACCCCTCCCAGTCCACCAAATACTGGAACCCCCGGCCCATTCGACGGACGTCCAGGAGCCGGCGCACTGTCCAAGCCGGCTCCCCGTCAATGATCCGGGCAGGAGGCGGCGCCGGACCGGGAGCAGAGAGGGGTGAGGTGTGGTGAGGCTTGATTCTGGACACATGAAAAACCGGGTGGATCCGCAGTGAAGCTGGGAGTCGGAGCTTCACTGCGGCTGGACTGAGGATTTTGAGGCTCTTGAAAGGTCCAATGTAATGGTCCTTCAACTTGGGGGAGTCCACTTGGAGGGGGATGTCCTTCGTGGACAGCCACACCTCCTGCCCGGGCTGGTAAGCAGGGGCCGGGGATCGCCGGCGGTCCGCATGGGTCTTCGCCCTCGTCCGGGCCTTCAACAAGGCAGAACGGGCGGAGCGCCACACCCGACGGCACTTCCGCAGGTGGGCCTGGACCGAGGGCACACCGACCTCTCCCTCCACCACGGGAAACAATGGGGGCTGATACCCCAAACACACCTCAAACAGGGAGAGGCCGGTGGCAGAGGACACCTGGCTGTTATGTGCATACTCGATCCAGGCCAGATGTTCACTCCAGGCCGTCGGGTGTGCGGATGTTACGCAGCGCAGGGCTTGCTCCAATTCCTGATTGGCCCGTTCTGCCTGTCCATTGGTCTGCGGGTGATACCCGGACGAGAGGCTCACAGTGGCCCCCAGTTCCCGGCAGAAGCTCCTCCAGACGTGTGAGGAGAACTGGGGACCACGATCAGAGACGATGTTGGTGGGTATCCCATGCAGACGGACAATGTGGTGGACCAGGAGGTCTGCTGTCTCCTGGGCTGTTGGGAGCTTCGGGAGGGCCACGAAGTGGGCCGCCTTGGAGAATCGGTCCACTATCGTGAAGATGGTGGTGTTGCCCTGGGACGGCGGGAGGCCCGTGATGAAATCCAGGCCGATATGGGACCAGGGGCGATGAGGCACAGGAAGTGGCTGGAGAAGCCCTTGGGACCTCTTGTGGTCTGCCTTGCCCCTGGCACAGGTGGTGCAGGCCTGGATGTACTCCCGGACGTCGGCCTCCATAGACGCCCACCAGAAGCGCTGCCGGACAACTGCCACGGTCCTTCGCACCCCTGGATGACAGGAGAGCTTGGAACCGTGACAGAAGTTCAAGACTGCAGCTCTGGCCTCTGGTGGGACGTACAACCGGTTCTTCGGACCTGTTCCTGGGTCCGGGCTCCGTGCCAGAGCCTCCCGGACGATCTTCTCCACGTCCCAGGTGAGGGTGGCCACGATAGTGGACTCAGGCAGGATGGGCTCCGGTGGATCCGACAGTGCAGTCTTGACCTCCTCTTCGTGTACCCGGGACAAGGCATCCGACCTCTGGTTCTTGGTCCCGGGGCGATAGGTGATCCGGAAGTCAAAACGCCCGAAGAACAGTGACCAGCGGGCTTGCCTGGGGTTCAGCCGCTTGGCGGTCCTGATATACTCCAGGTTCCGATGGTCAGTGAAAACCATGAACGGCACAGACGCTCCCTCCAACAGGTGTCTCCACTCCTCAAGAGCCTCTTTCACCGCAAGGAGTTCTCGATTGCCGACGTCATAGTTCCGTTCAGCCGGGGTCAACCTGCGTGAAAAGTAGGCACACGGGTGAAGAACCTTATCGGTCTCTCTGCTCTGGGATAGCACGGCTCCTGTCCCTGAGTCAGAGGCATCCACTTCAACCACGAACTGGCGGCTAGGGTCGGGCTGCACCAAAACTGGCGCAGTAGAGAACCGTCGTTTCAACTCCTTGAACGCGGCTTCGCACCGATCCGACCAGGTGAAGGGGACTTTTGAAGAGGTCAGGGCTGTCAGGGGGCTAACTACCTGACTGTAGCCCTTAATGAACCTCCTATAGAAATTAGCGAAGCCGAGGAACTGTTGCAGCTTCCTACGGCTTGTTGGTTGGGGCCAATCTCTCACCGACGCAACCTTGGCCGGATCAGGGGCAACGGAGTTAGAGGAGATGATAAACCCCAGGAAGGACAAAGACGTGCAGTGAAACTCGCACTTCTCGCCCTTCACAAACAGTCGGTTCTCTAATAACTGCTGCAGGACCTGATGTACATGCTGGACATGGGTCTCAGGATCCAGAGAAAAGATGAGAATATCGTCCAGTTATACGAAGACGAATCGGTGCAGGAAGTCCCGCAAGACGTCGTTAACCAAGGCTTGGAACGTCGCGGGGGCGTTGGTGAGGCTGAACGGCATGACCAGGTACTCAAAGTGACCTAACGGGGTGTTAAATGCCGTCTTCCATTCGTCTCCCTTCCGGATCCGAACCAGGTGATACGCATTTCTAAGATCCAGCTTAGTAAAGATTTTGGCTCCATGCAGGGGGGTGAACACGGAATCCAACAATGGCAACGGGTATCGATTGCGAACCGTAATCTCATTCAGCCCCCTGTAATCAATGCATGGACGGAGTCCGCCATCTTTCTTGCGCACAAAAAAGAAACCTGCCCCCATCGGGGAGGTGGAGTTCCGGATCAGCCCGGCAGCTAATGAGTCCCGGATGTAGGTCTCCATTGATTCGCGCTCAGGTCGTGAGAGGTTGTACAGCCTGCTGGACGGGAACTCAGCGCCTGGAACCAAATCAATGGCACAATCGTACGGATGGTGCGGGGGAAGGGTGAGTGCCAGATCCTTGCTGAAGACGTCAGCAAGATGGTGGTACTCAACCGGCACTGCCGTCAGATTGGGCGGGACTTTGACCTCCTCCTTAGCCTGTAAACCGGGAGGAACCGAGGATCCTAAACACACCCGATGGCAGGTTTCTCTCCACTGAACCACCACCCCAGACGGCCAATCAATCCGGGGATTGTGCTTCAACATCCATGGGAAGCCCAAAATCACGCGGGAGGTAGAAGGAGTTACAAAAAACTCAATCTCCTCCCGATGGTTTCCAGACACCACCAGAGTTACTGGTTGTGTCTTGTGTGTGATTAAAGGGAGGAGGGTGCCATCTAGTGCCCGCACCTGCAATGGCGAAGGAAGCGCCACCAGAGGGAGCCCTACCTCCCTTGCCCATATGCTGTCTAGCAAATTCCCTTCTGACCCTGTGTCCACCAGTGCTGGGGCTTGAAGGGTTAAATCCCCGCTCAGGATTGTAACTGGGAGTCGTGTGGCAATCTGTGTGTGTCTCACGTGAATGTTTTGACCCCCCCTTAGCCCAGTCTCTGAGGGCGGTTGTTGTTGTGGCCGTTTGGGGCAGTTTTTCTGTGTGTGCTCTTTTGAGCTGCAGAGAAAACACTCCTCGCGGATCAGCCTCCTCATTTTGGCCCTCTGCATTTCCCTAACAATGTCAGCAGGGGGAGCTGTTGCCCCACAGAGCGCTGCGGCTGTGGAGCGTGGGGAGGGCGGCCCCTTTTCGAAACCGGAAGGGAGAGGGACGGCGTGTATCCGGCCATGTCCTTCGTCTCGCTCCCGATGGCGTTCCTCCAACCGATTGTCTAACCGTATAACGAGATCGATAAGCCCATCTAAATCCCGCGGTTCCTCCTTAGCTACCAGATGCTCCTTCAGGACTAACGACAGTCCGTTTATGAAGGCGGCGCGGAGCGCAACGTTATTCCAGCCGGACCTCGCAGCCGCGATGCGGAAGTCGACTGCATATTCGGCTGCGCACAAGCCCCTGTCGCATTGACAGCAGCATTGTTGAAGCGGTCTCTCCTCTGTTAGGGTGATCAAACACTGTTCTGAACTCCCCCACAAACCCAGTGTATGCTGATAACAACCGTGAGTTCTGTTCCCAGAGCGCCGTAGCCCAGGCGCGTGCCTTACCCCGAAGCAGAGCAATCACATAAGCTATTTTACTAGCATCTGATGCGTACATGACGGGACGTTGTGCGAAGATGAGCGAACACTGCATGAGAAAGTCCGCGCACGTCTCCACACAACCTCCGTACGGCTCAGGAGTGCTTATGTATGCTTCAGGGGATGGTGGGAGGGGTTGTTGAACCACCACTGGAACGTTCATATCCTGCACAGGGTCGGCAGGAGGAGGAGCTGCAGCAGCGCCCTGAGCGCTCGCCACCACCTGCGCGGAGAGAGCCTCCACCCTGCGGTTCAGGAGGATGTTTTGCTCGGTCATTTGATCCAATCGAGCCGTAAAGGCGGTGAGAATGTGCTGCAGCTCACAAATCACGCCTCCTGCAAAACGCCTGCGCTCCCTGCTCTCCCATTGGTCGTTCAACAGCCGGGTGACGCCCCTCGGAGTCCATGACGCTGGCCGAGATATCCTGTTGTGAAAGTGTAGTGACACGGACCCACAACAGGGGGCGCAAATGAACGGTCAATAGATGAGCCAAAAAGTAACAATTTAATGTTGTGAAATGTGCACAACGAAATACAGACAATCTCAGAATATAATTAGTCAAATCACAAAGGTGACGTGTGGGCAGGCTCGAGGATAGAAGACGTCTGTCCTGAGAAGAGCCGGAGCCACACGATTTCCGCCGCCACTGAACCTGGTGAATACTGGAGCCGCCAAGTCCCGAATTCCCAGGTGATCACCGTCCCCGACTGTCGGATCTGGTACTGCTGGCGAGAACAAAGACAGTCAAGTGTAGGTGTGTGCACACCCAGTAACAACAACGGTGGGAATGCCACCTCCACCTCTCACTCAGTATGTAGCAGAGTACCGCAGTGATTCCTCAGGGAAAAAGAGTGCTGTCCAGCACTCACTCAGCTTCCACAGAAAGAGGGACCGGTACTCCTGCAAACACTCACAATATACAGATATATTGTAAAACAAATGGCTGAGGATATTACCTCCAAAGAAGTACGATATCTCGGCGATGAGGTGGAGATGACGTCAGGGTTTTATGGAGTGCGATGATGAAGAATGAGTGACAGCTGTCAGGAATTAATGAGTGACAGCTGTCACTCCCGGCTTTGTCCGTGGTGGCAGCGCCCTCTAGTGCCTGAAGCCCGCACTTCAGGCAGGGCGCCCTTTGGTGGTGGGCCAGCAGTATCTCCTCTTCTGGCGGCCCACACAACACCTGTGGGATTAATCCTTTAAAAAATGGTTCTGACAAAAACGCTCATTACAGGTGATGTGTGCCCGCATGCGCACATGTGTGTGTGTGTGCGTCTCCCTTTAAAGGTGGTGCTGAGGTGGAATATCTCGCTTTTCAAACCGCGATGGCCCGACGAGTTTTAACTGCTGCATAGCTGAAACTCCGGTAAATATTACAACGGTCTCTAATGATGGAGGACCACCTAAGAAGGTAAAATTATACATAAATCATGTAAAACTGCCTCTACCGCTTGACCACCTGGCTGGGGTAGTGAATTTTGAGTCAGGAGCCTGTCTGGGGTATATTTTCGAAGCATATAAAGCAACCCTGAGTTTTTACGTTACCCTCCGGTTTGTTGATCGAGCCCCACACCCCGAAAGTGACTTTGTGCACATATGACTGGAGCGTTATGTACACCGTGGTCGCTGCTTATTTGAGAGGGGATGTTTTAGCGGATCCTCAGACAATCCGTGCTGAGAACAAAAAACATTTTCAGATTACATGGACCGGTTACGCCAGCTCTCTGTATAAAGTGACCTTCGATAGATATCCTGCTGGGATACTCACTACGGCCAGGATGACCTTGGAACGCATCCACGGTAATCAGCGGGTCGTCGTAGAAGCCCCGGTACCGACATGGGAAAAAATGTTTTCGGCATATGGGGACAGAATCAGCGGGCTTTTTAGGCGCTGGGTGGAATATAAAGACATTATCAGAGTCAGAAGAAACCTGACCCCTTTCTTTTGTTAAGGGGAATCTGGCCACTCCCACCCCGCCCGACTATATATATTCATCAGTGGGCCAGGATGTGCTACCATTTGAAAACCGACATCATGACTCAAGCTTTCACATCAGCTCACATTCCTCCAGCTTCACCCCCACCAGAGGAGGACGTCGATCGTGAGGGTCATTACACCGGCTACGAGGAAGAAGGCTGCTCGCAGGACCTCTTCACCTCACTGCCAGAATCCTGGCCGTGTTACCACGAGCTTTCCTCGGCTGAAGCATCGGTGATGTGGGGCGAAGAAGCCCAAGGGGTGTACCCTTGGTCACCATCTGTAATTTTAGACGGCAGACCAAGATCACCCCCCAGTGTTTACATCGGGGGTCAACCTACGGCTCGGGCGGAGGTCTGGGGTGAAACATCCCTCCCACCCCACCTGATACAAGAAGCGCTGTGTGGCAAGACATGCTTCACACCAGTCATCGGTGACCAGCTGGACGGACTTCTCTCCGACGAATTTTTGAAAACAACGAAACTGGCCATCATCCATCTGCTGGCTGGAGTGAATGCGAATTGTAGAAAGGAACTCTGTTACGGCTGTCAGGTCGACCATCCGAGTCAGACGCAGCACGAATGCCTGGAAGAGGTATCTGAATTCTTTTACCCAATCAATTTCCATCGTCTGATAAAAAGCCTCTGGACGGAACGGTTTATTCCTGTAGTGCTCAAATTGCTGTCGAGCCATTATATATTTCCCTCACTGGCGAGAGTCCAGGGTGTAGCTGAAAACATCTTGAACGAGCTGAAACACTGTGATAATTTTGGTGGAGTGCTGAACCGGATATCCAGCTGTTTGGAGCATGAAAATCCCACTCACTTTCGTGAAATGAAGAATGTCTGGCATGGCCTGATCTGATTGTCACCTGCACAGCTTTTTGTTTTAATATATATATATATATACGAGGTCTATTAGAAAAGAAACCGACCTTTATATTTTTTTCAAAAACTATATGGATTTGAATCATGTGCGATTACATCAGACAAGCTTGAACCCTCGTGCGCATGTGTGAGTTTTTTCACGCCTGTCGGTTGCATCATTCGCCTGTGGGCAGGCTTTGAGTGAGCACTGGTCCACCCCTCCCGTCGGAATTCCTTTGTCTGAGAACTTCCTGAGAGACTGGCGCTTTGCTTGATCAAAATTTTTTCAGAAACTGTAAGGCACATCCAAGTGGACACCATTCGAGAAATTCAGACGGTTTTCGGTGAAAATTTTAACGGCTGATGAGAGATTAAGGAGTGTTACTATCGCTTTAAGGACAGCCCACGGCACCGGACGGCGCGCCGCGCCCCTAGCCGCCGTCGTCAGCCTGTTTCGAGCTGAAAACTTCCAAATTTAAGCCTCTGTTGACCCAGGATGTCGTGAGAGAGCAGAGAAGTTTCAGAAGAGGATGGGATCAGCAGTTGATCCGGACATTCCACTGTTAAAGAAGATTTTGTAATGAAAGACGTGCGGACGGATTCACATGTCGGCACACAGCCGCTCATCGCACGGCGCCACAGAAAAACACCTCTGTGTTGATAACCATTTGTGAGATTAATGCTGTTTTCGTTGGCTTTCAGTCGAGTGAGTATCCGAGAAATTGTTTAACAGCTGGGCATGTTCAAACTTGTCCTGTGAGACTTCCAACGGAGGTGTTTTGCTGTGGCCCCAACCCTCAGCCCCAACCAGTCCCAGCAGAAGACTGCCCCTTCCTGAGCCTGGTTCTGCTGGACGTTTCTTCCTGTTAAAAGGGAGTTTTTCCTTCCCACTGTCGCCAAGTGCTTGCTCACAGGGGGTCGTTTTGACCGTTGGGGTTTTTCCGTAATTATTGTATTGTATGGCTTTGCCTTACAATATAAAGCACCTTGTGATTTGGCGCTATATAAATAAAACTGATTGATTGATTGATTGATAGTAACACTCCTTAATCTCTCATCAGCTGTTAAAATTTTCACCGAAAACCATCTGAATTTCTCGAATGGTGTCCACTTGGATGTGCCTTACAGTTTCTGAAAAATTTTGATCAAGCAAAGCGCCAGTCTCTCAGGAAGTTCTCAGACAAAGGAATGCCGACGGGAGGGGTGGACCAGTGCTCACTCAAAGCCTGCCCACAGGCGAATGATGCAACCGACAGGCGTGAAAAAACTCACGCATGCGCACGAGGGTTCAAGCTTGTCTGACGCAATCACACATGATTCAAATCCATATGGTTTTTGAAAAAAATAATAAGGTCGGATACTTTTCTAATAGACCTCGTATATCTGTGTCAACATTCAATTTATCATGGGAAATTATCTGATTAATCTGTATCGAGGTGTAAGGGATCGTTATGTCATTCATGAACTGTCATCTTTTAAATCAGGCTGTCACAGGCAGGCTGAACAATATTACAATGTCTTCTGTATTGGAAAGGGTGCTGGACTCTGTTAAAATTCTGGCCGCTCCAGAGGTTTAGGAGGAAAACGTGCTAAGAACTGTTTCGCAAATAACGGATAACTCTGCCTACATTGTCTTACGCAGGATTTCTGTTATGGTTACTGATAATTTTCCTCGATTTAATCCCTACCACCACTTTACACTGTATGCATTTATCATGGACGTCCTTTGTCACAGTGTAAGACAACAACTCCTGGAGAAATCCTGACCGTCCTACAGAAACTTAATACAGCGATTTGTCTGAATAATTGTGGGGATATTTTACACCGAACCCTGCAGATGATTAAATAGTAACTTCTTTTTCTTTTTCTGTTTTTTTTTTTAAATGAATGATAAAAAAATGTGTAAAACAATAATTTCTCTGTTTTTTGAGTTGCGTGTGTTTGTAATAAAATTTTATATATATATATATATATATATATATATATATATATATATATATATATATATATATATATATATATATATATATATATATATAAACTAGGATTGCCTGTTTTTTCATCATTCACATACTTGATCCCTTACATGATGGCTGAAGAAAGATTGATGAGAAATGTGTATTATGACCCTTCAAATCCTGGAAGCTTCAGCGGTGTGGAACGCTTACAGAAGGCTATCAAAGCCAAATCCGGGGTTAAACCCTCCAGGAAAGATGTGGAGTATTTCTTGTCCGGGGAAGATGCTTACATTTTACATAAACCCGCAAGGATGAATTTTATCAGAAATAGGGTGTTTGTTACAGCCCCTATGAAACATTTCCAGGCTAATCTCTGCGATATGCAGGCTTTATCAGCTCATAACGACGACTATAAGTATCTCTTAAAAGTTTTAGACATATTTTCAAAAAAGCATATGCCAGGCTTCTCAAAACGAAAGCAGGTCGTGAGGTCTCAAATGCTTTCGCCACCGTTTTACAAGAAAGCGGAGTCCCACAGAAGTTGCAGACTGATTGTTATGTGTCGGACGCAGCTCGGAGAACCGACCAGCGTTTGAAGGACCCAGTATGAAATAAGCAGAGCACGGTACAAAGGCTAACTGAATTTAATACATAACAGTGATAATATAATAACAAAAAGGTGCGGCCTGGCGTGGTGCGCTCCCAGCAGCGCTAACGGTCCGGAGCCAGAAGCTGTTTCGGACCCAAGGACCCCGCCGACACCCCCCAGGTGGCCGCAACAACCGAGTCTGTGAAAGAAGGAACCATTATGTGAGTCCACACTCTACACACAGAACACTTAAAGGTGTACAAACAGCAAACACTTCCTGGCTTGATTACTGATCAGCTTCCCAACCTGCAGGCATGGAACATCCAGTTCACAAAACTCCACTGCAGTGGAAGCTGATACATGACTAACAAACAGCTCAATACAATAAGGTGTGAGGGACACCACATTTACTGACTGTATAACTGTTAGTCACAAAATCTAACGTACCTCAGGAAGTGTGCTGACGAGCGTGAAACCTCACCCCCTCCTCTTTCACAGACTGTGCATCAAACCTGGACGTTCTCAGCATCCGCTGCTGATGAGATGGCTCCCGAGACGACGATCTCACCCGTCTGGTCACAAGGTCGAGTCTCTGGCAAATACACACTGTGCACTCCAGTCTTAAATGCCAACATGTTCCAATCCATCCAGATGCACCACAGCTGTGAGTCCTGACGAGTCGCAGGTGATCAGGGTGAGGTCCTGACAGCCTCAGCAACACAGCCACTCAGTCCCAAACGCACGCCACCTGGGAGGAAAACCAAAAGACAGAAACAAACCGGCAGCCAGGCCCCCCCAGCCATATAACACTGATGCTGGGAAAGAATTTTTCAACAAGGTTTTTTCAGCCCTCATGAAAAAAAAAACAGCATAAAACATTTTTCAACTGCCAGCGATCTGAAGGCCTCAGTCGTTGAACGCTTTAATCGTACACTAAAAACCAAGATGTGGAGGTTTTTCACTGCAAACAATACACGTCGTTACATCGACGTGCTGCAGGATCTGCTTAAAGCCTAGAATGCGTCTTATAAAAGCATTAAGATGAGTCTGAATGAGGTTAATGCTCAAAATGTCGATCAAGTGTTTCATAAGGCCTATGAAGTTTAAATATAAGGTTGGTGATATAGTCAGGATCTCCAAGCTCAGGGGAGTTTTTGATAAAAAAATATCAACAGAGTTTTACAGATGAAATGTTCACAGTGTCAGAATGTATTCCACATTTCCCACCTGTGTATAAATTAACGGACTACGACGGCAAGATCATTGAAGGTTCATTTTATGAACCAGAATTGCAGAAGGTTAAAATATCAAAAGACAAACCGTATCAGGTTCAAGAAATTATTCGTGAACGTTTTACCAAGGGGAAGAAATTTGTATTTGTCAGCTGGAAAAACTGGCCTGAGAAATTTAACTCCTGGGTTCATGCAGACCAACTGATGGCAATATAAATGTGACGACATCTATCTTCAACCAGCATATGAAAAATGGATCGGATCTGAGACAAGGATTTTATGTGACTCTGCCTTCAAGCGCCAGCCTAAAAGTATTCCCGGATAACACGATTTCATGCTATCAGTTGGACTTGGCTCGACACCTGGATTTAGAGGGAGAGTGGGTTGTGGCGCTGACGGAGATTTCTTATCCTTACACTTGGTTAAATATTCCAGAAACGCATTGCTCTACGTTTCAGGTGAAAAAAATTACAGGTCCTCCATCCAAAAACAAAATGTTGTGTGGGCCGCTGAAGAGGAGGTACTGCTGGCCCACCACCACCAGAGGGCGCCCTGCCTGGAGTGCGGGCTCCAGGCACCAGAGGGCGCTGCCGCCTCACAGGAGCAGCCGGGGTGACAGCTGTCACTTATCACCGACGACAGCTGTCATCAATCATCTGATCTTCAGTGGTATATCAGCAAGACGGCATCTCCACCTCATTGCCGAGATATCGCTCTACGAAGAGGTAAATTCTCAGCTGACTGTATTGTGGAATAACTGTTGCTTGTGTGACTTGGACAGCATTTACTCTGTTCCTTTTTTTGACGAGAGGTGGAGGTGATTTCCCACCATATGTGTTGCTGGGTGCACACGCACCCACTTCTAACTGTGTTTGCTCCTCGCCAGCAGTACCAGATCTGACACGCGTAGGCAGTGGCCACCTGGGAGTTCGGGACTTGGCGGCTCCAGTATTCCCGGGGTTCGGTGGCGGTGGAAATCGTGTGGTTCCGGTTAGACTTGGACTGACGTCTCCTATCTTTGAGCCTGCCCACATAACACTGTGTATATTGGAGTTCATATTGTAATCTGTCGTTGTTGTTGTGCAATTTCACAACAGTAAAGTGTTGTATTTGGCCTTATCCATTGTCCGTTCATTTGCGCCCCCTGCTGTGGGTCCGTGCTCTTACACTTTCACAACAGGATATCTCGGCCATCGTCATGGATCCCGAGGGGCGTCAACCGGCTGTTGAACAGCCAATGGAAGAACAGGGCGCACAGGCGGCCGCAGGAGGAATGATCGGTGAGTTGCAGCGAATCCTCACCGCTTTTACGGCTCAGTTGGATCTAATGACCGAGCAGAACGTCCTCCTTAACCGCAGGGTGGAGGCTCTCGCCGCACAGGTGGAAGCGCGCCCTCAGGGCGAAGCTGCGGCTCTCCCTCCTGTGGACCCTGTGCGAAACAATGACATTCCACAGGTCATTCAACGACCCCTCCCACCATCCCCGGAAGCATACATAAGCCCGCCAGAGCCGTACGACGGTTGTGTGGAGACGTGCGCTGATTTCCTTATGCAGTGTTCGCTCGTCTTCGCACAACGTCCCGTTATGTACGCAACTGATGCTAGTAAAGTAGCTTATGTCATAAATTTGCTTCGTGGTGAGGCACGCGCTTGGGCTACAGCGCTCTGGGAGCAGAATTCACGGCTCCTTCAGGTGTATGATGGGTTTGTGAGGGAGTTCAGAACAGTGTTCGATCACCCAAATAGAGGTGAGACCGCTTCAGCCGTGCTGCTGTCAATGAGACAGGGGCGCCGGAGTGCAGCTGCTTATGCAGTCGACTTCCGCCTCGCGGCTGCAAGGTCCGGCTGGAATAGCACTGCCCTCCGCGCCGCCTTTGTGAACGGACTGTCACTGGTTCTAAAGGAGCACCTGGTGGCTAAGGACGAACCGCGGGATTTAGACGGGCTTATCGATCTCGTCATACGATTAGACAATCGGTTAGAAGAACGCCGTCGGGAACGAGACGAAGGGCGTGGCCGGGCACGCATCGTCCCTCTCCCTTCCGGTTCCAACCCCGTTCTGCCCTCCCCACGCTCCACGGCCCCTGCGCTCCGTGTGGTGACAGCTCCCCCTGCTGACGAAGCTATGGACATGAGCAGGGCCACATTTAGGGCACCAGATAGACAGAGGAGGCTGGCCCGCGGAGCATGTTTTGTTTGTGGCTTGATAGAGCATCAGGTAAGAGACTGCCCCGAGCGGTTAAAACACCAACGCCCGCCCCTAGAAACTGGGCTAGGGGTGGGCCGAGACATTCACGTGGGACACACCCACATTGCCACACGACTCCCAGTTACAATCCTGTATGAGGATTTAACCCTGAAGGCCCCAGCACTGGTGGACACGGGCTCTGAAGGGAATCTGTTAGACAGCAGATGGGCCAGGGAGATAGGGCTCCCTCTGGTGGCTCTTACCTTGCCTGTGCAGGTACGAGCACTAGATGGCTCCCTCCTCCCTCCAATCACACATAGGATACCACCTGTAACTCTGGTGGTGTCAGGAAATCACCGGGAGGAGATCGAGTTTTTTGTGACTCCGACTACCTCCCGTGTGATCTTGGGGTTCCCCTGGATGTTGAAACACAATCCCCGGATCGATTGGCCGTCCGGGGTAGTGGTTCAGTGGAGCGAGACCTGCCATCGGGTATGTTTAGGTTCCTCGGTACCTCCCGGTTCCCAGGCTAAGGAGGAGGTCAGAGTCCCACCCAATCTAGGGATGGTGCCGGTGGAGTACCACGACCTTGTGGATGTGTTCAGCAAGGATCTGGCGCTCACCCTTCCCCCCCACCGTCCGTACGATTGTGCCATTGATTTGGTTCCAGGCGGTGAGTTCCCGTCCAGCAGACTGTACAACCTCTCACGGCCTGAGCGCGAATCAATGGAGACCTACATCCGGGACTCTTTAGCCGCCGGGTTGATCCGGAATTCCACCTCCCCGATGGGTGCAGGTTTCTTTTTTGTGGGTAAAAAAGATGGCGGACTTCGTCCATGCATTGATTACAGGGGACTGAACGAAATCACGGTTCGTAATCGATACCCGTTGCCCCTGTTGGATTCGGTGTTCACGCCCCTGCATGGAGCCCGAATATTCACCAAGCTAGATCTTAGAAATGCGTATCACCTGGTTCAGATCCGGAAGGGAGACGAGTGGAAGACGGCATTTAACACCCCTTTAGGCCACTTTGAGTACCTGGTCATGCCGTTCGGTCTTACAAACGCCCCTGCGACGTTCCAAGCTTTGGTTAATGATGTCTTGCGGGATTTCCTGCACCGATTCGTCTTCGTATATCTGGACGATATACTCATCTTTTCTCCGGATCCTGAGACCCATGTCCGACATGTACGTCAGGTCCTGCAGCGGTTGTTGGAGAACCGGCTGTTTGTGAAGGGCGAGAAGTGTGAGTTCCACCGCACATCTTTGTCCTTCCTGGGATTTATCATCTCCTCCAACTCCGTCGCTCCTGATCCGGCCAAGGTTGCGGCGGTGAGAGACTGGCCCCAACCCACAAGCCGTAGGAAGCTGCAACAGTTCCTCGGCTTTGCTAATTTCTACAGGAGGTTCATTAAGGGCTACAGTCAGGTAGTTAGCCCCCTGACAGCCCTGACCTCACCAAAAGTCCCCTTCACCTGGTCGGATCGTTGCGATGTCGCGTTCAAGGAGTTGAAACGGCGCTTCTCGTCTGCACCAGTTCTGGTGCAGCCCGATCCTAGCCGCCAGTTAGTGGTTGAAGTGGACGCCTCGGACTCAGGGATAGGAGCTGTGCTGTCCCAGAGCGGGAAGACCGATAAGGTCCTTCACCCGTGTGCCTATTTTTCCCGCACGTTGACCCCGGCCGAACGGAACTATGACGTCGGCAATCGAGAATTCCTTGCGGTGAAAGAGGCTCTTGAAGAGTGGAGACATCTGTTGGAGGGAACGTCCGTGCCATTTACGGTTTTCACTGACCACCGGAACCTGGAGTATATCAGGACCGCCAAGCGGCTGAATCCCAGGCAAGCCCGCTGGTCACTGTTCTTCGGCCGTTTTGACTTCCGGATCACCTACCGTCCCGGGACGAAAAACCAGAGATCGGATGCTTTGTCCTGGGTACATGAAGACGAAGTCAAAACGGAGTTGTCGGATCCACCGGAACCCATCATCCCGGAGTCCACTATCGTGGCCACCCTCACCTGGGATGTAGAGAGAACTGTCCGGGAGGCCCTGGCACGAAGCCCGGACCCCGGAACCGGGCCGAAGAATAGACTCTACGTCCCACCAGAAGCTAGGGCTGCAGTCCTGGACTTCTGTCACGGCTCTAAGCTCTCCTGTCATCCAGGGGTGCGAAGAACCGTGGCAGTTGTCCGGCAGCGCTTCTGGTGGGCGTCCCTGGAGGCCGACGTCCGGGATTATATCCAGGCCTGTACCACCTGCGCCAGGGGCAAGGCCGACCATCGCAAGGCCTCGGGATTGCTACAGCCGCTGCCCGTGCCTCATTGCCCCTGGTCCCACATCGGCCTGGATTTTGTCACGGGCCTCCTGCCGTCCCAGGGCAACACCACCATTCTCACGATAGTGGACCGATTCTCCAAGGCGGCCCACTTCGTGGCCCTCCCGAAGCTCCCAACAGCCCAGGAGACAGCGGACCTCCTGGTCCACCACGTCGTCCGGCTGCATGGGATTCCAAGAGACATTGTCTCCGATCGCGGTCCCCAGTTCTCCTCGCACGTCTGGAGGAGCTTCTGCTGGGAACTGGGGGCCACGGTCAGTCTCTCATCCGGGTATCATCCCCAAACCAACGGGCAAGCAGAACGGGCCAATCAAGAGATGGAGCAGACCCTGCGTTGCGTGACAGCCGCGCACCCGGCGGCCTGGAGTACTCATCTGGCCTGGATCGAGTATGCCCACAACAGCCAAGTGTCGTCCGCCACCGGCCTCTCCCCTTTTGAGGTGTGTCTGGGGTATCAGCCCCCGTTGTTCCCGGTGGTTGAGGGAGAGGTCGGTGTGCCCTCGGTCCAGGCCCACCTGCGGAAGTGCCGTCGGGTGTGGCGTGCCGCCCGTTCTGCTTTGCTAAGGGCCCGGATGAGGACAAAGGCCCATGCAGACCGGCGGCAGACCCCGGCTCCTACGTATCGTCCTGGGCAGGAAGTGTGGTTGTCAACCAAGGACATTCCACTGCAAGTGGCCTCCCCAAAATTACAGGAACGGTACATAGGTCCATTCAAGATCCTCAAGGTCATCAGTCCCGCCGCAGTGAGGCTTCAGCTTCCGGCCTCACTGCGGATCCATCCCATGTTCCACGTGTCAAGGATTAAACCGCATCACACCTCACCCCTCTGCACTCTGGGTCCAACACCACCTCCTGCCCGGATCATCGATGGCGAGCCGGCTTGGACAGTGCGCCGGCTTTTGGATGTCCGACGGATGGGCCGGGGCTTCCAGTACTTGGTGGACTGGGAGGGGTACGGCCCCAAAGAACGCTCCTGGGTGAAGAAGAGCTTCATCCTGGACCCGGCCCTCCTGGCCGACTTTTACCGCCGCCACCCGGACAAGCCCGGTCGGGCGCCAGGAGGCGCCCGTTGAGGGGGGGGTCCTGTTGTGTGGGCCGCTGAAGAGGAGGTACTGCTGGCCCACCACCACCAGAGGGCGCCCTGCCTGGAGTGCGGGCTCCAGGCACCAGAGGGCGCTGCCGCCTCACAGGAGCAGCCGGGGTGACAGCTGTCACTTATCACCGACGACAGCTGTCATCAATCATCTGATCTTCAGTGGTATATCAGCAAGACGGCATCTCCACCTCATTGCCGAGATATCGCTCTACGAAGAGGTGAATTCTCAGCTGACTGTATTGTGGAATAACTGTTGCTTGTGTGACTTGGACAGCATTTACTCTGTTCCTTTTTTTGACGAGAGGTGGAGGTGATTTCCCACCATACGTGTTGCTGGGTGCACATGCACCCACTTCTAACTGTGTTTGCTCCTCGCCAGCAGTACCAGATCCGACACGCGTAGGCAGTGGCCACCTGGGAGTTCGGGACTTGGCGGCTCCAGTATTCCCGGGGTTCGGTGGCGGTGGAAATCGTGTGGTTCCGGTTCGACTTGGACTGACGTCTCCTATCTTCGAGCCTGCCCACATAACACTGTGTATATTGGAGTTCATATTGTAATCTGTCGTTGTTGTTGTGCAATTTCACAACAGTAAAGTGTTGTATTTGGCCTTATCCATTGTCCGTTCATTTGCTCCCCCTGTTGTGGGTCCGTGCTCTTACACTTTCACAACACAAAATCTCCGTTCACTCTAGGCGAGCTGGATTCAACTGTGACGGCTGATGATGGGCCCAACGTAGGTCTGGTGAGCAGAGCGCGCCTCACCACTAGGTCAAGAGAAATCCACCTGCTTGGTCCGTTACACGCAGACATCTTTTTCTGCGAGAGGTCGTTGTTAAATAATGTTGACCTTAGAGTTAAGTTGATTCGCGCAGGTGACGCTTTCAGCCTGATGTGTGCTGATAACAGCACTTTTAAGTTAAACATCCTGGGAGCGTCTCTTTTTGCTAAAAAAGTCTCAGTCTCCCCAGCAGTTCGCCTCGGCCACAATGCGGCGTTATTGAAAGGGAACACCCTGTATCCGTTATCACGGATTCATGTGAAAACCTATGTTATCCCTCACAATTCCAGAATTTGCAATCAGGAAAATCTGTTTCTTGGGGTCATGACGAAATATGTCGTTCTGGGTATGGTGAACCACAATGCTTTCAGCGGAAAAAGGGATTAAACGGGGATAGTTTAAACTACGATGTGGAATATCTGTCTCTAAGCCAAAATGGGAGACAGGTGCCTTCTAAACCCTTCCAACCGCAATTTAACATTGTGATCTCCGTCAGAGAGTTTTACAATTTGTACACAGCCACAGGGAGACATTTGAAGGATCTTCCTCTCTGTATAACTCATGACGATTTCCCGCTGGGATACGCCTTGTACGCCTTTAACCTGAGTCCGGAGGAGGATACGGGGGTATTGTCACGGTTTCTACTGGCAGTCTAAGGCTGGAAATGCATTTCATAGTGGCAACCCCGCATACGATAACGCTAGTGGTCTACGCGTGCTACGACTCCATTCTGGAAATTAACTCCAAACGGCAAGTGTTGGTCGATTTTTACTGAATCATGAAAACCCTTGAGTTGGAGGCCGTGATGAGGCATTTAACAGGAAACATTTTCGGAGGAGTGTGGGCCTGTGATGAATTAGATCACATCAAAGCGAAACCGCCTGCTTTTTTCATAGTAAATACCCTCCCGAGGCATTTACCGGGTGAACCCTGGCTGGCGATCACTGTTGAAAAAGCTACGTTTTTTGATTCCTTCAGATTTAGCCCGGATTTCAACCTGTACCCCAAAGATATCCTACAGTATTTGGAAAATCAACGCGGGATTACAAAGATTTTCTATCATAATAGACAGCTACAACATGAAATGTCAGATGTGTGCGGGCAACAGTGTCTTTTATTTATCTAAAAGAGCCTGCGGGCTGTCCAGAAAGATGTACTGTATTTATACACCCGCAACACTGTTAAGAATGACAATATGGTTTTTGAATTTGTGAAGGAATATCAGCACTGTACCAGAACAGGCTGTAAGAGCTTGTGTAACCAGTGTTCATGTTGTTTTCATGCGTTTAAAACCTGTTACAATTTACACTGAATGAAATTGCTGTAGACTTACTTTTGTAAAGATTTTTATTGTGGTAATAAACATGCTGTATAACAACAAATTATATATTAAATAAATGATTAGTACAATAATAAGGTCTGCTTCTTTTATTTGAAAACTCTGTGATCTTCTTTCATGCTGGAAGTGTCACTGGCTCTGACGCCTGGGTATCTCTGACCATGTTGCTGATCCGGTTAGCCTCAGAAAGCAGTGTTTATGTGGGAAATTCTTCCCAAATGATCGCCTTCACCTTTCTTTTCTTCTTGCTGGGGGATTTGGTTGCAAGTGGTGACTCATCTGGTGATATACTTTGGCTTTTTTAAAATTTCTGCCGTTCTTCGTGGGCTGCAGGGTTTGAAGTGCAGGTCACAGGAATATTATATTCATTCAAAACAGTAAGAAAATGCCCCCAGCCTGTTGGAGGGTTGGATTTTTTTGAAGGAAGAGCTGAGATATTTCATGAGATCGGTTGCATGGGACCCCTTAACTGCCCGCCTGTTATAAATAAATTTGCCCGATGCAGTCCAAGTAGCATTACTTGTGGAAATCTTCCTTATAATATACTCTACATTCTTACGGTCTCTCGAGGGCAGCTTCTCTATCACCTCCCTCATGGTAACCATGAACTCCTCCTCTTTCGGTGTAATAACGGACTCCTTTTCAGAGGGTGATACACGTGCCCGCTTTTCATTATCCCCTTCTCCCTTATCAGGCATAAGCATTAAATAACTCTGCAGGAGAGCCTCGTATTTTTTAATTTTCTCATAAGGACTCTGTCCATCCTCGGCTATAACTGCCAAAAATCCAAATCATTTTCAGCAGACTCTCTGATGTCTGCACCAAGATTCAACTGTTGCGTATTTGAGGTCATCTGTTCAAGTTGCTGGGATGTTAACGGAAACATCTTCTGAGTCGATTTTGACATAATTTATCCTTGTATGAGTTGAGTAATAATCGGCAGTGCAGCAGCCAATAGTGGCAACAGGAATCCTCCAGTCTGTGTAAGACTCCTGCGTTTACTCTTTAAGCTGGTCTTTTTAGCCGCCAAAAGCCGTAAAGCTTTTCTCCTCCTTTTCAGGGTGCTGAATTGTCTCTTGTTCAGGACGATATTACCTGTTAAAATATTCAGAGTAATCTCAGATAAGGCACGAAGAAGGTCGGGAGCCACTGTTCTCAAAATGTCTTGATGCTGATGTGGGCTGGCTTTGATTAGAGTTTTAAGAATGTCGGCGTTCCTTTTTAAAAGTGAGCTCATGGTCTCCTGCTGGATTTTACAATATAAACAGCCGGCCACTGATTTTGCAACAACCCCGTTCACAGTCTAAACTGATCTGGGCAGTTTTGTGTACAGTCCAGGAATAAATATCTGTATGGTTCGCTGGTTGCGTCTTCTAAGCTGTCCAAAAAAATATAGTTTTTTGGAGGGGAACATTTGTTGAGCTAAAACATTCATCTGCAGCTTATCACGTGGGTTTTTAAAGGGCACCATATAGCTTGTGTTGAGACTGATTGTTCTGCTGTATTTCCCCTGATGAAACACATTCTGAGTTATTAAAATTATTGACATATTCATATGGTGTCTGTACTGTGTAAATACTCTCACAACTCTGGGGTCATCAGCTGCCTGAAAAATTAGATCGTCCAATATTATCAGGTGAGACTGACCAGAAGGAAAAAGGCTTTCGTCTTCGAAAGAATCAGGCAGACCTTGCACAAATTTAATGTTTTTATTCTTCGCCCTCAGTTCAGCGTACATGGGTTGGAATGAGGTGTAAATCCATACAATATTTTCCGGCACATCTTTCATTACATGATCACAGTTCTCCAGTAATGATTTAACAAAAACAGCTTTTCCTGATCCACTTGGTCCTATTACGAAGCATGAGAAAGGTGTCTGCAATCTCGGGTCAAACAGGATAGGCTCTCCAAAATCAGACATGCTTTTCAATATCCAAAGGGTTCAGTCAGACCGTCAGGCAAAAGACGCCGTTTGTCATACATGACTCGGAAGGTCAGCTTGTCAGTTTGTCAGCTTGAAGCCGTTTTTATGACGTTTGATACCCTGCTGTGGAGCTTTGATCATGGACCTGTTGGCAGGATTTTTTACATAACCCTCAATCAAGTCTTTGACACTGTCAAAGTTTATTTTTTGACAGCTAGCATGAGTTTGTGTGATCCCTTTCACGCGCATAACAGTTTTTCCACTCAAGGTTTTATACGCGTAACTTTTCGGTCCCACCGCCGCAAATTCAACAATAGTGTCCCCACTCAACTCATCTGTTAACTGCCCGAGAAAATTACCGGTGGGTAACGGGGTTTCACCATCCCTGCAGACATAGGTCAGGCTTTCTGTATCGTAGTACAGGATCCTCTCTGGGGTCGCCACCTTTTCCATAAATCCATACAGAGTCAAGCGCGCATATGACGTGGTGAATGCCGCAATAAATATATTATCTGCTTTACACAGACGAGCTATGTTTTGTGACCCATACCACCATTGGACCATAGCCACATCATTATTCAGAAATGAAAAATAGGTGATGTCATACTGGTTGGACAATAGAAACCTGAAAAATTCCTCAGCGTTCCTGACGAGTTTGGTTTGCGTGAGATTATTCCTCTGAGCAAATTTCCCCCAGAAGGAATTCAGACATAATTTCACCATTTGTCTTTTTGCAGGGTTGAGGGAAATCGGATTTTTTTGATTGATCCAGTAGTCCTCGACATATTTGTCCCTGCTCTCAGAGTCTTTATCAGATTCTGGTGGATATCCAGACGCCTCCTGTTTATGTTTTAAAAACATGTTTATGTACCCCCACAAATATATTATCGCTTTTAGTTTTGAAATGCCAGACCTCGTTAATCTCTGCCACAATGTAACCTTTATCCAAAGCTTTGTGAAATTCAGGGGTTGGCCATGTCCCGTTCAAAGCTCTATCCTGATCACTGTGTGTGCATGATTCATCTTGGTTGTTGAGCACACAGCACACAGGCGACAAAGAGGAAAGACTAGCTTTCCCTGAGGCATCCGATAAGGAAGAATGGGGAAATGTAACCCGTGCAGCAGGTACACGCTAGCTTTGATGAGATCGAAATATGAACGAGGGTCTTGGAAATCCCTGACGATGATTTTCAGATGTCCTGTGGGGTATGTGAAATTTACGTTAACGTAAGGGTGCAATGACGTCACATCAACATAATGAATCTATTCACCCTGACCTGAGGTGTACCACAGATGCGCAGGAGCTGTCCGTCCCCTGTACAAAGCATCTCTTGGCTCGAGGGTTTCAGGGATCGGTACTGCTGGAAAAATTGTCGGACTGTTTGATTATTTTTTTCATGTTATTCCATTCGTGCTCCCAGATAATGGTAAGACTGACACCCTCCATCGCCCACAAAGCTGCTAATTTCATCTGACACACCGCGTACAGCTGACCGAATGTGGTGTTCAGAAGAGGATTTTTTTCATGGGCCAGAAAACAGGTTGGACAACCGTGATAAAAGCAATCAAGGAATTCCCAGACATTTTTCACCCCGTTAACCTCCGCATAACCGTTGATGGTTATGCGGAGGTTAACGGCTTTTTCTCACCCAGCTTTTTCTCACCCTGGTTCAGTGCGTGAGCGATTGTAATTTTTTGGTTCTCCATTTCCCATTCTAGCCATTGAATCGAACCGTCTGAAACTCTTTTATACTGTTGCCGGTAATTGTCGGCTGATGGTAAGGCCAATGCATTAGGTGGAAGAAAGTTAGTTTTAAAAACTTTCATACAGGCTGAGGCAATTGTAGTGCAGCTGAAAGGGTCCACACGTGTTTCGCTGACAACCCACCCGGAAACTGAACATTCTTTGAATGTTCATTGAACGTTTGCACGAGAACGTTTGCAAACATGGCATGAACATTGGATGAACATCATATGAACAAAGAATGAGGACAGGTAATGTTTGCATGCAAACATTCAATGAACATTATACAAACGTTCACAAATGTTCACAAACATCATGTGAACAGTTGAACCGGAACATTAAATGAACATTTGTAGAATGGTCGAATGCTAACATTACCTGTCCTCATTCTTTGTTCATATGATGTTCGTGCAATGTTCCTGCTCAATATATCTACAATTTTTTTGATTGAGTGATTTTTCCTATTGAGAACAAAAAATTACGTAAAACAAACTTTATAAATGTTTTAAAATTCAACAGGTTTTATTCAAATAGTAACTTGCAATGTATTCATGGAATTTACATATTAAATCAATAATGCAGAAACTTTTGAAATCACTTACAGATTTAATGATGGAATTCATCTTTACAGAATTAAACATCATGCTCAAAAATAAAAAAGCACATAAAATGAAAAATTTTCAACTTTACAAAAGATTTCTTACATGGCATACCACCGACACTACTCCAAAAGATGTTCAGACAAAAGAATAAATCTTCGAGAAATAATAATGAAACCTGAAAAAACATTCATCTATTGATCTACAACCAACTACACATTTTAGGAGCAAAAATAAATTCAGCTTACATCTACATACAGTTAATAATACTTTATGATATTTAAGAGCAAAACTGTGGACAGTTTTAAAACAAACATTACTCTCAAATTCCCTGAGAAAATTCCTATGAAAAATATTAATATAAAGTTTTTAATCACAGATTTGAAGACTCAGTATGACATTAGTCAGATACAACAATGCAACTTGCTGAACACACATTTTAAGAGCGAAACTGAACAGTTTAACACAAACACATTACAATCAATAAATTTCCTGAGGAAATTCACATGACAAAACACTAAGTTTTTATCACATAGAAGTATGACAGTTAGATACGACAGTATAATTGAACACAATTTTTAAAGCAAAATTGAACAGTTTTAACACAAACACATTACAATAAAATTTCCTGAGGAAATTCGTGATAAAAAAATACAAAAATAATAAAAATTATTAATTTAAATTAATGTTTGATCACCAGAGAAAAAGTTTCTCCGGAAGTAAAATAACATTTTATCAAAAATATTCCATGTACAAGGCAAATTAAATGCTGCTGCTAATCTGCTCATAAGCTTTGATATTATGAAATATCAAATCAAATCAATTTTATTTATATAGCGCCAAATCACAACAAACAGTTGCCCCAAGGCGCTTTATATTGTAAGGCAAGGCCATACAATAATTACAGAAAAACCCCAACGGTCAAAACGACCCCCTGTGAGCAAGCACTTGGCAACAGTGGGAAGGAAAAACTCCCTTTTAACAGGAAGAAACCTCCAGCAGAACCAGGCTCAGGGAGGGGCAGTCTTCTGCTGGGACTGGTTGGGGCTGAGGGAGAGAATCAGGAAAAAGACATGCTGTGGAAGACAGCAGAGATCAATGACTAATGATTAAATGCAGAGTGGTGCATACAGAGCAAAAAGAGAAAGAAACACTCAGTGCATCATGGGAACCCCCCAGCAGTCTAAGTCTATAGCAGCATAACTAAGGGATGGTTCAGGGTCACCTGATCCAGCCCTAACTATAAGCTTTAGCAAAAAGGAAAGTTTTAAGCCTAATCTTAAAAGTAGAGAGGGTGTCTGTCTCCCTGATCTGAATTGGGAGCTGGTTCCACAGGAGAGGAGCCTGAAAGCTGAAGGCTCTGGCTCCCATTCTACTCTTACAAATCCTAGGAACTACAAGTAAGCCTGCAGTCTGAGAGCGAAGCGCTCTATTGGGGTGATATGGTACTATGAGGTCCCTAAGATAAGATGGGACCTGATTATTCAAAACCTTATAAGTAAGAAGAAGAATTTTAAATTCTATTCTAGAATTAACAGAAGCCAAGAGAGGCCAATATGGGTGAGATATGGTCTCTCCTTCTAGTCCCTGTCAGTACTCTAGCTGCAGCATTTTGAATTAACTGAAGGCTTTTCAGGGAACTTTTAGGACAACTTGATAATAATGAATTACAATAGTCCAGCCTAGAGGAAATAAATGCATGAATTAGTTTTTCAGCATCACTCTGAGACAAGACCTTTCAAATTTTAGAGATATTGCGCAAATGCAAAAAAGCAGTCCTACATATTTGTTTAATATGCACATTGAATGACATATCCTGATCAAAAATGACTCCAAGATTTCTCACAGTATTACTAGAGGTCAGGGTAATGCCATCCAGAGTAAGGATCTGGTTAGACACCATGTTTCTAAGATTTGTGGGGCCAAGTACAATAACTTCAGTTTTATCTGAGTTTAAAAGCAGGAAATTAGAGGTCATCCATGTCTTTATGTCTGTAAGACATTCCTGCAGTTTAGCTAATTGGTGTGTGTCCTCTGGCTTCATGGATAGATAAAGCTGGGTATCATCTGTGTAACAATGAAAATTTAAGCAATGCCGTCTAATAATACTGCCTAAGGGAAACGTATAAAGTCAATAAAATTGGTCCTAGCACAGAACCTTGTGGGACTCCATAATTAACTTTAGTCTGTGAAGAAGATTCCCCATTTACATGAACAAATTATAATCTATTAGATAAATATGATTCAAACCACCGCAGCGCAGTGCCTTTAATACCTATGGCATGCTCTAATCTCTGTAATAAAATTTTATGGTCAACAGTATCAAAAGCAGCAATGAGGTCTAACAGAACAAGCACAGAGATGAGTCCACTGTCTGAGGCCATAATTAGATAATTTGTAACCTGCACTAATACTGTTTCTGTACTATGATGGATTCTAAAACCTGACTGAAATTCTTCAAATAGACCATTCCTCTGCAGATGATCAGTTAGCTGTTTTACAACTACCCTTTCAAGAATTTTTGAGAGAAAAGGAAGGTTGGAGATTGGCCTATAATTAGCTAAGATAGCTGGGTCAAGTGATGGCTTTTTAAGTAATGGTTTAATTACTGCCACCTTAAAAGCCTGTGGTACATAGCCAACTAATAAAGATAGATTGATCATATTTAAGATAGAAGCATTAATTAATGGTAGGGCTTCCTTGAGCAGCCTGGTAGGAATGGGGTCTAATAGACATGTTGATGGTTTGGAGGAAGTAACTAATGAAAATAACTCAGACAGAACAATCGGAGAGAAAGAGTCTAATCAAATACCGGCATCACTGAAAGCAGCCAAAGATAACGATACGTCTTTGGGATGGTTATGAGTAATTTTTTCTCTAATAGTTAAAATTTTATTAGCAAAGAAAGTCATGAAGTCATTACTAGTTAAAGTTAAAGGAATACTCGGCTCAATAGAGCTCTGACTCTTTGTCAGCCTGGCTACAGTGCTGAAAAGAAACCTGGGGTTGTTCTTATTTTCTTCAATTAGTGATGAGTAGTAAGATGTCCTAGCTTTACGGAGGGCTTTTTTATAGAGCAACAGACTCTTTTTCCAGGCTAAGTGAAGATCTTCTAAATTAGTGAGGCGCCATTTCCTCTCCAACTTACGGGTTATCTGCTTTAAGCTGCGAGTTTGTGAGTTATACCACGGAGTCAGGCACTTCTGATTTAAAGCTCTCTTTTTCAGAGGAGCTACAGCATCCAAAGTTGTCTTCAATGAGGATGTAAAACTATTGACGAGATACTCTATCTCACTTACAGAGTTTAGGTAGCTACTCTGCACTGTGTTGGTATATGGCATTAGAGAACATAAAGAAGGAATCATATCCTTAAACCTAGTTACAGCACTTTCTGAAAGACTTCTAGTGTAATGAAACTTATTCCCCACTGCTGGGTAGTCCATCAGAGTAAATGTAAATGTTATTAAGAAATGATCAGACAGAAGGGAGTTTTCAGGGAATACTGTTAAGTCTTCAATTTCCATACCATAAGTCAGAACAAGATCTAAGATATGATTAAAGTGGTGGGTGGACTCATTTACATTTTGAGCAAAGCCAATTGAGTCTAATAATAGATTAAATGCAGTGTTGAGGCAGTCATTCTCAGCATTTGTGTGGATGTTAAAATCGCCCACTATAATTATCTTATCTGAGCTAAGCACTAAGTCAGACAAAAGGTCTGAAAATTCACAGAGAAACTCACAGTAACGACCAGGTGGACGATAGATAATAACAAATAAAACTGGTTTTTGGGACTTCCAATTTGGATAGACAAGACTAAGAGTCAAGCTTTCAAATGAATTAAAGCTCTGTCTGGGTTTTTGATTAATTAATAAGCTGGAATGGAAGATTGCTGCTAATCCTCTGCTTCGGCCCATGCTACGAGCATTCTGGCAGTTAGTGTGACTCGGGGGTGTTGACTCATTTAAACTAACATATTCATCCTGCTGTAACCAGGTTTCTGTAAGGCAGAATAAATCAATATGTTGATCAATTATTATATCATTTACTAACAGGGACTTAGAAGAGAGAGACCTGTTTTAACTGTTTTAGTCTGTGGTGCAGTTGAAGGTGCTATATTATTTTTTCTTTTTGAATTTTTATGCTTAAATACATTTTTACTGGTTATTGGTGGTCTGGGAGCAAGCACCGTCTCTACGGGGATGGGGTAATGAGGGGATGGCAGGGGGAGAGAAGCTGCAGAGACTACAACTCTGCTTCCTGGTCCCAACCCTGGATAGTCACGGTTTGGAGGATTTAAGAAAATTGGCCAGATTTCTAGAAATGAGAGCTGCTCCATCCAAAGTGGGATGGATGCCCTCTCTCCTAACAAGACCAGGTTTTCCCCAGAAGTTTGCCAATTATCTATGAAGCCCACCTCATTTTTTGGACACCACTCAGACAGCCAGCAATTCAGGGAGAACATGCGGCTAAACATGTCACTCCCGGTCCAATTGGGGAGGGGCCCAGAGAAAACTACAGAGTCCGACATTGTTTTTGCAAAGTTACACACCGATTCAATGTTAATTTTAGTGACCTCCGATTGGCTTAACCGGGTGTCATTACTGCCGACGTGAATTACAATCTTACCAAATTTACGCTTAGCCTTAGCCAGCAGTTTCAAATTTCCTTCAATGTCGCCTGCTCTGGCCCCCGGAAGACAATTGACTATAGTTGCTGGTGTTGCTAACTTCACATTTCTCAAAACAGAGTCGCCAATAACAAGAGTTTGATCCTCGGTGGGTGTGTCGCCGAGTGGGGAAAAACGGTTAGAAATGTGAACGGGTTGGCGGTGTACATGGGGCTTCTGTTTAGAACTACACTTCCTCCTCACAGTCACCCAGTCGGCCTGCTTTCCCGGCTGCTCGGGATCTGCTGGAAGGGAACTAACGGCAGCTATGCTACCTTGGTCCGCACCGACTACAGGGGCCTGGCTAGCTGTAGAATTTTCCACGGTGCAGAGCCGAGTCTCCAATTCGCCCAGCCTGGCCTCCAAAGCTACGAATAAGCTACACTTATTACAAGTACCATTACTGCTAAAGGAGGCCGAGGAATAACTAAACATTTCACACCCAGAGCAGAAAAGTGCGGGAGAGACAGGAGAAGCCGCCATGCTAAATCGGCTAAGAGCTAGTAGCTGCACTAAGCTAGCGGATTCCTAAAAACACACAAAGTGAATAATGTGTAAATAATTTAGAGGTGATTCAGCAGAGGGAGTGCTTTAGTTAAGGCACGTGAAGATTACACTGTGAAACAAATCATTATCTAGTTAACTTGATCAATCTAACTGCGCAGATTAAACAGCTAACAGATACACCAAAACACCGCTGTGCTTCGGAACAGGAAGTGATACAATACCGCAGTGAGAGCCAACCACCAGTAGAGGCAAGCAAGAGTCAAAGTGTATTACTCAGTATATATATATATATATATATATATATATATATATATATATATATATATATATATATATATATATATATATATATATATATATAAATATAAACACAATGCTAAAATACCCTCAGCCGTATGAGGATTGTCTTCATAATAATTACTTAATTGGTATCCCAGTGCAAAGTGTGTGTGTGTATATATATATATCTATGCCCTTTACTGTGTTATCTGTGTATCTCTAATATATTCGCCTCTGTATATTGGTGTTGTAGGATAAACTCAATGACATTTTAATGGCATCCAAAGGAGATCATGCGTGTGCACATGCATGAGCTTCTGAAAAATGTGGAAGTTACCATCGACTGCAGGATGTGTGCACACAGGTTGTGAAAACAGCGTTTTCCATTTTCGAAGTGTTTTTCAGTAGCTTTTACATAACATATGATAGACATGTTAGATTTACACGGAAATTAATCTGTTTTGTAGCGGATTCTGCCATGCTGCATTAGCAGCCAGAGAGAGACCAGACGTCACGGTGCCTCTCTACTGTGACTGGGTGTCACTCCCCCCCCCAAAAAAAAGACAGATTTGCAAGATTGTTAGTTTCTCAATCCTGTAATCTGGGTCAGGAAGAAGTTCAGGATGGTCCCGTCTATACTTCTTCTGCTTGGATAGGACATCTTCGGATTATGGCACAATTGTAGAAATGATGATTGTGATATTTATTGCAGCGTCCCTAACAACTAAATTTGTGGCACGTCCCTGGCAAGGCTGCCTTTGACGGTTCCTGACTTGCCCTGACTGCTGAAGCACTGCCAAAGATAAATGGGAGCTGTAGCGTACAAGCAGCCCCTGACAATGCTCGTTACCGTATTCTTCCCTTGTTCCATTCCGGGGGTGTATGCAGTCAAGGCATTGATTAGGGCATTCCTCTGGTGCCTGGTTCACTTGTCCTCGCCATCAAGTCTGTCATTAGTACTCTTGAGTTGCAAGTTGAACATTTCCATTGTTAGTCATAAGCAATTATATATACTTTCCTGTTCAGATACTGTATAATTTGAGCGGCATGGTCATAACTGGTATTCAACTCAACTCCTTATTGGACAGGCCCTATATTTTTAACAAGCTGTTTATTTGCTTGCAGAATTTTTCTCAGGTTAGTTATCAGCGAGGTATACCACACAGGTGAAAGCAGATCAGACAAAAATGATTAATCCTCTGTACCCAACGCTATTTGTGTAAAGGGCCTTTCACACCGCATGCTTTGGAAGTGTCAGAGGCATCACAAATCAGTCTAAAAAGCATTATTTTCAATGAAACACGTAGCTTTTTACAGGCATTAGAAGTGTCGCGTCAAAAGCTGAGCTAAACAGATGCTTCTACCAGGAGTGTGCGCATTCCTGCTTGTCAACAGAATGACGTTCAAAGTTCAACCCAATCCAGCTTTTGGCACTTTGAACTGTGACAAAGCTTCGTACTGTCCAATAGAAACGTGTTGGGTCCAAACATGGAAGACTCGTGGCAGAAACCACTGATCTCTACAAAACAGAAACGTGTCACAGGACTGCTCATTTATACAGAACATTTTTCTGAAGAAAAATCCTTGCAAATGTTTTTTAACCCGAAAATTAATTTGATTGTGAAATCAAATTGCTATATTAAAGCTTTTTCTTGGTTCATTGACACATATACAACATGGCGATCATTCAGCTTTCCTCTGGAAAAAAAATCAGAGTGAAAATCTCCACCCCCCTGCTGCAGGCGTCGCGTCAGAGTGTAGGGAGGTGTTGACACAACGTGACTGACGACACATTGGGAGTTGTTGCCTGACGCGTATAAAGCATGCAGTGTGAAAGGCCCTTTAGTTACTAGTTTCCATAAATACAGCATGTTTATAATACACTGTGTAAAAAAAAAAAAAAAAAAAAAAGGCAAAACTTTATTGAAGTGAAGAGGATCTAACAAACAGAAAGCACATTAACTCACTTGACTTTAGTGGAAGCCCCATTAATTCCAGGCACTGCTTGTAATTGGCTCAAGCACACATTTCTGGTTTAGCTGGCCAACCTTCGGATAATCGTGTCAGCAGCATCCACATTGTTCTCTCTCCTGGTATGTCTGGGAACCGACACTTTCAGAGATGGTCCAAGGATGTAGTGCGTCAACTTTGTCATTCAGCTGTTCGATACTGTGAATGATGTCATTCTGCTTCTCCTGGAACACAAAATGTATATAGATCCACATGTTACAACCTTAATACAGAAGTTCCCACTTTTTTATTAAATCCTATGCTTCACAAATGATTAAGCCAATGCTGTTGACCTTTCATCATGAGCACGGACAAATCTGTGAATGAACTGAGTGATGAAAGTGAGCTATGGAAAAAAAAACTTGAAAGATCTTGACAAGGCCCTGGCGGGGTCTGGTGGTTGTCCCCCAGAAAAATGTGAAATCTCAAATGCATTCTGGTGCTTACTCAGGTCTATTCCAAAAGAATCTCAAAAAATAAATTTTTTTGTTGGCACAGGTCAGTTTTTCCACCCCAGATAAGATGGTAAACCTCAGTAGTACAGCATAGAAGTCCTTATGTTTCAAGTGTATGGTACCATAGACAGTATGCACACACTATGCAAATGAAACATTATGCAAGGGACACAGAATTTTTTATATAAGAAATTCTGAAACTTTATATCAGCAATAAATAAATGTTTATTGAGTAACAGGGCCTGTAAATTATTTCTTTAAATAAGGAAAGTTAGCATATACAACTTCATTACTGACAGATTTTACTCTATTTTCAAATTATATCCCAAATAGAACAGAGTATTTCTTGCCAGAAATGTTTGAATATTTTGCTTGCTGAACATGAATTTTAGAATCTACTGGCACAAGACACTATACAATCTTATTTAACCATTATAGTACAAACCTCGGGATAATCGGGCTGATGTGAATCAGCTGCAGGCACACACTCAACCCACTGATCAGATGGAGGATTCACTGATTCAACAACTCTTATGGCAGCCGGCATGGTTGCTGTCGGGGGGGAAACAAGCAATAATCCAAAAATATTATCACAAGCTTATCTTCATAAAGTCTCTTTCTGGGCACTGACATTACTTAAATTTCAAATGCGTCAACACCTAATAAAAGAGAGTATATATTTTAGTCATGTTTTAGTCAAAATATTAATTAGGTCTGTGCCTCTCTGTAGCTAACATTAGCTCTGTGCTAGTCAAAAATGTGTTGGTTTGGTTCCCATTAATCCATGGCTGGCATAATCAAGCTTCAAGTAAGTTTTGTTATTTCTGGCTAAAACAAATTTGTGCTCACATCAGGTTCTGTTACCTTCTTTTGATATTCACAGCGTCGATATCACGGCACAAAGGCCCAGCCATTTGAAGCTAGCTGCTACCTCATGGGTAGCTATGTGGTGGTTCTTTGTGAGGAATCCCAGTCTACGAGCGTCCAGCGTTAGTCTCCTCTTCTGCTCTCAGTGGTCTCTTAATCACAGTATAGAGACTGAACAAGCAAATTAACTTGTGGAACACAAACTTCTATTTGCTAAAACAGAACGGAGTTGAGTGCTCTGTTTCTGTGTAGGCTCTCAGTTGTCCAGGTGGTTTCCATAGTAGAGAAGCTTGAATCTTCGACTGGACTAGGTTGCTTGACGTGAGGACGTTTCGCTTCAAATCGCAGAAGCTTCCTCAGCTAAAATTCTTGCTCTGGTGGTCTGACTTCTGTCTTGACTCTTGTAGAGAAGAATAATCAAGAAGTCACAAAAGCTGGAGTTTTAAACCTAACCAGACCCCTCCTACCGAGAGGCAGACTGCTATAGGCTAGTGACTAAACAATAGCTCTAATTAGCACCTATTGTGCTCTAGTTAGCACCCTCCTAATGACAGGGCAGCTGTCCCTCTCCTGAAGGCTCCCTTGACGTCTCTGCTAATGACGTGAATGACTCATTACCATGAACAAAAGACTGAAACTGCTTTGACCTGAGTACCCCATTGTAAACAGGGGATAAAGCGTATCTCAGACCCCCTCCCCGGTTAAGGCTGGGTTTCAAACGTTTCACAAAGAATGCCTCCTTGACCCCTCTCTCAAACCATTTCTTCTCTCTGGCTAATATTTTAACTTCCTTGTCCTCAAACGTGTGGTTAGTGTCTTTAAGGTGGAGATGAACTGCAGACTGAGGTCCACTGGCGCCCTCTCTGCGGTGCTGGTATAGCCTTTTGTGTAAAGGTTGCTTAGTCTCACCTATGTAGTGTTCGTTACAGTTTTCCTGACATCTGATAGAATACACTACATTGCTCTGTTTGTAAGTAGGGATCCTGTCGTTAGGGTGAGCTAATTTCTGTCTCAAGGTGTTAACCGGTTTAAAGTAAACTGGGATTTTGTGCTGTCTGAAGATCCTCTGTAGTTTTTCCCCTACTCCTGCTAAATAAGGGAGAGACACTCCTCTTCTTCTTGTCTCCGTCTCCTGTCTATCTGGTCTCTTTGTTCTCTGGGACGGGAAGGGCTAAAGAACAACAACTTGTAAGGAAAGCCCTCACAGTATGTGGGTACCCACGATGGTCCCTGGACAAAGTGCAGAAGTCCCAGAAAACAAAGAGACCAGATAGACACCCTAAGGACAGGATCCCTACTTACAAACAGAGCAATGTAGTGTATTATATCAGATGTCAGGAAAACTGTAATGAACACTACATGGGTGAGACTAAGCAACCTTTAAACAAGAGGCTATACCAGCACCGCAGAGAGGGTGCCAGTGGACCTCAGTCTGTAGTTCATCTCCACCTGAAAGACACTAACCACACGTTTGGGGACAAGGAAGTTAAAATCTTAGCCAGAGAGAAGAAATGGTTTGAGAGAGGTGTCAAGGAAGCATTCTGTGTAAAACAGTTGAAACCCAGCCTTAACCGGGGGGCGGGTCTCAGACATGCTTTGTCCCCTGTTTACAATGGGGTACTCAGGTCTAAGCAGTTTCAGTCTTTTGTTCATGGTAATGAGTCATTCACGTCATCAGGAGAGTCGTCAAGGGAGGCTTCCATCCCATCATTAGGAGAGTGCTAACTAGAGCACAATAGGTGCTAATTAGAGCTATTGTTTAGTCACTAGCCTATAGCAGTCGGCCTCTCGGTAGGAGGGGTCTGGTTAGGTTAAAAACTCCAGCTTTTGTTGGCTTCTGGTTTATTCTTCTCTACAAGAGTCAAGACAGAAGTCAGACTACCAGAGCAAGAATTTTAGCTGAGGAAGCTTCTGTGATTTGAAGCGAAACGTCCTCACGTCAAGCAACCCAGTCCAGTCGAAGATTCAAGCTTCTCTACTATGGAAACCACCTGGACAACTGAGAGCCTTCACAGAAACATTTCAAACAATACTTCACTCCCGCTCTGGGGGCGTGAAGTAAATATATTAATTCACATTGTCACCACCAGGGAACGTTCATGACATGCAATTGTATGTAGATATCTATAAAATCTCTTTTCATTATACAGTTGTATGCAAAGGTTTGGGCACCCCTGATAATTTTCGTGATTTTCCTTTATAAATCATTAGTTGTCTGGATCAGAAATTTTAGTTAAATATATCATAAAGCAGACAAACACAGTGATATTTAAGAAGTGAAATGAAGTTTATAGGATTTACAGAAAGTGTATTTTGTCTGTTGTCACCTCAACAGACAAAATACATCAATATTTAGTAGAAGCTCCTTTTGCAGAAACAACAGCCTCTAAACACTTCCTATAGCTTCCAACGAGAGTCTGGATTCTGGTTGAAGGTATGTTGGACCATTCTTCTTTACAAAACATCTCAGGTTTATTGGTTTCTGAGCATGGACAGCCCGCTTAAAATCACACCACAGATTTTCAATAATATTCAGGTCTGGGGACTGAGATGGCCATTCCAGAACATTGTACTTGTTCCTCTGCATGAATGCCTTAGTAGAGTTTGAGCAGTGTTTAGGGTCATTGTCTTGTTGAAAGATCCAGCCCCGGTGCAACTTCAACTTTGTCTCTGATTCATGAACAGTGTTCTCAAGAATCTGTTGATATTGACTGGAATCCATGTGACCCTTAACTTTAACAATAATTCCCAGTACCTGCACTGGCCACACAGCCCCACAGCATGATGGAACCACCTCCAAATTTTACTGCAGGTAGCAAGCGTTTTTCTTGAAATGCTGTGTTCTTTTTCAGCAATGCATACTGCCCCTTGCTATGTCCAAATAACTCAGTTTCAGTTTCATCACTCCACAGCACCTTGTTCCAAAATGTTCTTTAGCATACCTCAAGTGACTCGGTTTGTGGCGAGCGCCAATAGGAAAATCATTAAAAATTATCAGGGGTGCCCACACTTTTGCATACAACTGTAAATGACAGGAGACCACCTCAAAGAAATGATATAGATTCATAACAAAAACAATTTTTTTTTTTTTTTTGGAGATGAACTCATTTATATTTATCTATAAATATTAAAAAGGTATTTCATATATTTATCACAGCACTTTTGTATGGTACTCTACAGCAAACCATAAATTCTTCAGTGGGGCTTTCTACTTAAGTACACAGTTATGGGACTTTGAGGATGTTTGACCTGGAAGTCCAACAATTGAAGTGGAAAAGGCACATTTAAAAAATGATTTTACACAGCATGACACCTTTGATTTTAACTGTCAGACAATCCAAACTTTATGAAATTTTCTATACCCAGTGACTCCAATTAAGGGTCAAGGGGGGAGGGCTGGAGCCTATCCCAGCAGTCATAAGGCGTGAGGTGAGGTTCACCCTGGACAGGATGCCAGTCTGTTGCAGGGCCCTTATGAACCAATGAGCCACAATACAAAAAAAATGTATTTCTTTCAACAGGGGCGACGGACTGGGGGGCCCAGAGCATTGGGGGGGGGGGGGGCAAAGTGGCCTCAAGCAAAGTGGCCTCTGTCTAATTCTGCTCTAACAATAATATTGAAAGATCTCTGAGGGCCCTTCCCACCGCTGCACAGTTGTACAATGGTTTAGTCCAGGCACACAGGTGACACCCCCCCCCCCCCCCCCCCCCACACACACACACACACACACATTCCAAACGGGATCTGACAGAAAGAGGAGGTGTTTAGTAGTGCTGAAACAACTAATCAATTTAATAGATTATTAAAATAGTTGTCAACTAATTTAGTCATCAATTAGTTGTTAAATAACTTTGTTTTACCACAAATGTTTCGTTTCTTCCATATAAATCAACCGTTTCTGCAGCGCGGCTTTGCTTTGAACCTTGAACCAATCGAAGCAGTGATTCGCAGATTGAAGCACTGCTTCGATCTGCGAATCACTGCAATCTGGTGCTTTGTTGATTCAGTATTTTATTTCGCTTAATCTTAATTTTTCCCACTAAAACCCAAAAGAGCATATGTCTGTGAGCAATGTTTACCTTTTTATGTTAATCTGACCTGTTATGGTGTTCTGAAACAGTTGATAGATGTATTTTATAACTTAAAAACGGGACCGATGCTAACGTGTTAGCATGTCTATGGCGTTTTCAATGTTGAAGTTAGCATTAAGCTGTTGCAGCTGTCAGCACATTTTTTTCTGTATAATAATTCATGGCTCAGTGTTTGTTGTCGTAAAAGAGTCAAATGTATTACAAATTGTAATATTTTATTCATTTATTTGTATTTATATATCAATAATAATAATAATAATAATAGGGCAGCATGGTGGCTTAGTGATTAGCACTGTTGCCTCACAGCGAGAAGGTCGTGGGTTCAATTCCTGTGGCCTTTCTGTGTGAGTTTGCATGTTCTCCCTGTGTTTGCGTGGGTTTCCTCCGGGTGTTCCAGTTTCCTCCCACATCCAAAGTCATGCCGGTTAGGTGGATTGGAATCTTTAAAATGGTCCGTAGGTGTGTGTGTGGGTGTGTCTGTGTTCATTTGTCTATTTGTGGCCCTGCGACAGACTGGCGTCCTGTCCTGGGTGTACCCCGCCTCACGCTCTATGACTGCTGTGATAGGCTCCAGCCCCCTGCGACCCTTAATTGGACTAAGCGGTAGAAGATGAATGATAATAATAATAATAGAAACAATAATAGAAATAATAACTAATAATGCCACAATACAGTTTTAGAGAAACGGACAAAAAGAATCTGATAAAACAAATCAGAAAATTTAAACCAACTAACAATGAACATAAATAAATAAAGAAATAACTGTTTCCTGTGAACACCTAATGACTCTTAAACCTCCACTTCATCCCTGTTTTATTAAGTTTAATGACAATTTGTTTCAGTCAAGCCACATCTAAGCTGTGTTTTTACACAAGAAAAAAATAAAATGCAGTAAACTGCACATTTGTGTCTTTTGAAAACAAAACGATTAATCGAAAAAATAATTGAGTGATGAACTGATTAGTCAAAGTCCGGATTTCAAAAAAGAAGAGAACAAAGGACAGGGAAAGAAAACTAAATGAGGGAAAGCAGCTGCTAACTAAATTATTTGAAAAGAGAGGTGAGCTTGAAAGCTAGCTGTATTGAGTTTGGGGGTCTGGGGGACCAAATTGCACCATTTTCTAGAAAAATGGTGCAATTTGGTGCATTCCTGTGCCTTTAATAGACGGGAATGCTCCAAATTGCACCATTTTTTTAGAAAATGGTGCAATTTAGTCCCCCAGACCCCCCAGCTCAATATTGGTCCCCCAACTTTAAAAAGGGTTCTGACTCCCAGGTGTGATCTAAGGTATACATGATTTAGACCTGGTTTGACTACGCATTAGAAATTTGGTGTCTGCGTTAATAAAAAAGAACATAACAGTGGGGGGGTGTCTTCAATATGGCTAGTACTTAGGGTCCAGAATTTGGTGCTACAAATAGAGTCGGAGCAGGATCTGTTTCTCTCAGAGTTTCTTCACATGGCCTGTACAGTACAGTCTGCTTTAAACCAGATTACTGCCCCTTTGAGTCTTTTCTTACCCAGGAAGGCTCCCTGAAAGCTTTACCAAACATAAATAGTGATTCTTATCTATAAATGTGCCTGTGCAGACACTGTGTGATATAAACCTTGTAGGCTTCAATCCCAGTCTGTGCCAACTGTTTTTAATGCTTTTTTTTAATGCCACACTGAGACTGGAGAACAATTTTGATGATAATCAGTGTCAGCTTAGAGCAGTGAAGGAGGCCAATCACAGAGCAGATAAATTACTAACACCTCCAGATGTGCTCATTGTGATGGATAAAAATAATTAATCTCTTCTCACATTTACAGTGAAGGTCACAGAATGTCTCCATGGGCTGTGTCAGGCTTTTAATGATGACTTCTGAAATATTTGTTTTTAAGTGATTGTTGGTTATACTATAAAAAATTCAACAAATGAATATCGGCCTTTTAGTGACATTAACAGGGCATGACAGAATGTTGTGTGTCACCTGAGTGGTGATGCTGACAGAACAGTGAATGCGGTGTTTAAATTTGTCTTACAGCCATTGTACACATTGCTCTTTGTAGTTTAGAGGAAGGAGTGATCAGCGCGAAGGCTAATGCTCTCATTCAGCAGGGGATCAAGTCATGAGGTCCCTCTGTTACCTACACATTCCCTCCGAGCACACGTCAGCCTCGGGCTAAATGACAAACATTAGCAGTGAAAACACTTTAGAACTTGCACAAACATTTCTTTTTCGGAGATTATCCCAATATTTACATATATTTCTTAAAGCATGTTATCCTTTATGTGAACTTGAAATGCAATAACAAGCAAAATGTCATACTTTGGAACATGGCAACAGTGTATCCTACAGAATTCAATCTGATGGCAGCACGCTGTGTGGATGCAATTTTAGAAATCAACAAGGAATTCAAAAAGGAAAAAGTTGCAACTTAGAAGTGAATCTACAGAAATGATGTCACAATAAAATACAAACCCAGAAATCTTCCCAAAGCAACAGGTTTCTTTTCATAATTACCTTCTGTCTCTCGTACTCGAACAAGTCAAATTCACAGGTTTTTGTTTTTTTCTGGAAAGTCACAGTGTGCAGTAAGATGCACAGTGCACGATGTGGGATCACTAAAAGTGCGAACGCCTCCACTCACCTGTGCTGGCCGTGTACTGCAGGCTGCCGCGCTTCCTGAAGGGGGAGAGGGGTTTGTTTTTGGCTGCAGCCCCAGTCGCTGACCCAGAGGGCAGGTTGGAAGACATGTTCCCAGGTCGTGCTGGATCAGCTTGGTGCAGAAAGAGAAAGAAAGCTGAGTGAGTCAGTGCTGCAGAGGACGGGCGGTTTGAAAGCTACAGGGTGAGAAAGGAGGAGGAGGAGGAGGAGACATAGAGGACAGAAAGGAGAGGAGAAGGAGGAGATGTAGCCGAGATGCTGGAAGACTGAAAGATTTGAATGCAGTAGATCAGTGTGTGCATGTGAGCTACATGTCTGTGAGCAGGGTTTTACAGATTGACGGGACCCGTGAAGAGCTGCAGAGCATCTCTCTGCAGAGAAACAGGCTCCGCCCCTCAACAGACCCCTGTGTCCGAGCTGCAGCATTGATACAGCGTATGGAAGTGATGGAACCATTCACCCCACCACCAACACCACTACGCAAACACATGCACACACACACAGCAGTGTGCAGCTAGAGCTCACACTGTTGCCATGACAACCACAAATCTATGTGAGAGCCAAGCAAGAGTATGAGAAGTTCTGGTTTAAATAAGAATAAAGATAGTAGTACTACAACTACTATCAATCCTGATATTACTGAGGATAATATGTTCACTGTATGTGTGTGTGCAGTAAAACCCAATGCAATGAGAACAAAAGGCCATTTATTAAATACAAAGAAAATATTTGCAGCATCAAATGAAAACATTAACGTGATTACAGACAAAAACATTTTGATTGTCTTTGATTCGGCCACACAGGCAAAACTGATTAAAGTTACCGTAGCTGGATCCAGAAGGGCGGCTAAGGTGGCAGTTTGTGTTGCGAGCCGCGGGCATACACATGCTTTTGTGCAGCTTTTGTTTATCCAGTTATTACTTGCTTCATCCGCCCTGTAAATGTGCAACTGACATGGTTTTAGTCCATGGGCCAAGCAGGTTTTCGGTACCACTTAAGGGGATGAAACGACACTTAGAATCCAGCCTCAGTGTATCATGGTCTACACAAAAATGTATGATAGTCATCCCAGGGTGGTAGCTGTAGCCAGCTAGGGTCAATAAAGAATTACACAGAGGTCAAAGTTTAAAAATGCTCCAGTCATGTTGAAAATTATATCACATTGCTTGTCTGATCATAATGATTCCAAAAAGTATAGTTTGGACTGTCTATGAGGGAATGTTCTGGAGTTATGGGGTAAAAACAGCAAAAAATGGTGACAAAGTTCAAGTTCAGTTTGTACAGGGGTCAAAATTTAAAGTTGCTCCAATTTCAGTAAAAAATTATGCAAATTATTATTTGGGTTAATAGGGTTTTAATAAGGAATAGTTTGCACCATCTGTCATGCTTAGTTTTCATGTTACAGGGTAACATATGTCACATATCATAGAATCCAACGGACGTCGACCTCATTTGACCTTTACTTTGGAGACCAAACATTCAACACAGTCAAAACTATTCCATTTATTCATCTTTTATTTCAACCAATAATTTGCAGAATTTTTTACTGAAATTGGCACAACTTTAACTTTTGGCCCCTGTACAAACTGAAACTGATCTTTGTCACCATTTTTGACATTTTTACCCCATAACTCCAGAACATTCTGTCATAGATAATCCAAACTATACCTTTTTGGAATCATTATGATAAGACAAATGATGTGGTATAGTTTTAAATGGTAAATGGACTGCATTTATATAGCACTTTTCCATCTGCATCAGACGCTCAAAGCGCTTTACAATTATGCCTCATATTCACCCCGATGTCAGGGTGCTGCCACACAAGGCGCTCACTACACACTGGGCGCAATAGGGGATTAAAGGCCTTGCCCAAGGGCCCTTAGTGATTTTCCAGTCAGGCAGGGATTTGAACCCATGATCTTCTCGACTATAGCCCAACACCTTAACCACTAGACCATCACCATAGTTTTCAACAAGATTGAAGCATTTTTAAAGTTTGACCTCTGTGTAATTCTTCATTGACCCCTACCTGGCTACAGCTACCACCCTGGGATGACTATCATACATTTTTGTGTAGGCCATAATACACTGAGGCTGGATTCTAAGTGTAGTTTCTTCCCTTTAAGTGGTACCGATTAGGTCAAAATTGATGACTGGCTCATTGACTATTTGTTATGTAACAAGATTGTATATAATGTACTAAGTCTATGTCCCAAATAATATACTCAAAAACACTATAAATGGACAAATGGACAATTTGATGATTATATAAAATTTAAAATTTCCTGCACAAATTCCACCTTCTGAGTTCCTGTTGAAGCAGCGATGGAGATGTCACTCTGGAAGTGTTTGCTTCAGTTTAAAAGCACAGACACTACAGCTCTGATATTAATCAGAAAAGGTGTTCTTTAGCATGAAAAATGTCTCATAGGTGCATTGTGGATGAGTGCTGAAATGAGAGAGACAACAGGCACAATGCAAGCATTACATTTAACCATTGAGAACTACAAAATGGATCTATATTTGGAACACATTTTTCCAATGATTGCTTTGTGGAAGGACCCATGCTTTCCTCTGAAATGAGAATAAACATAAATTAACACGTTAAAGCCAGAAACACTGCCTGTTATTTTTCCCAGGAAAAGAAGAAAATGCATCCTGAGGGTTCTAATGAAATAACATGTCTTAGGTGAAAAGTTGTGGTAAGTCATTTACATTGTTGTTAGTGTTGTTCTTTGTTTTTTCCTATGTGTGTTCTGTTGAGTGAGTGTGAGAGAGAGAGCGAGAGAGAGACAGAGAGAGAGAGAGATGCTCAAAATAGTGGATTCTGTCATAGAACCCATTTCTCTTCATGGTTGCCAGGTCTGGGGCCCGCTTGCCAATCAAGATTTTGCAAAATGGGACAAACACCAAAATAAGACTCTGCATGCCAAATCCTGCAAATCCATTTTCCATGTCCAATGGAAAACACAGAGCAAAGCATGCAGAGTAGAATTAGGACAATACCCACTAATTATTAAAGTTCAAAAGAGAGTAATTAAATTTTATGACCATCTTAAAAATAGTGACCCCAATACGCTCCATAACAAAGCCCCAATGCACAGAGAGGCTGTGGAGAGAGTTGCCTGCCTTCAATAATGCATTATTGAAGTAAATGTGCATGGTGAAAAGAATAAGCACAAGTAGGCCTAGGACTGGCTTCAAGCTGGAAAAGTTCTTCTGGTCCTGAGAGGAGGCAGCTGGTCTCTCATAGTCCAGACAGTAGGAGCTGAGTGCAGCCATAAGCAGGCACTCATGCACTCTTTTTCTGCATTAGATTCCAGAATTGGACATTCATGTCAGGTGTTGCTCTGGATTTGAGCTCAATGTCATTTTTCATTGTGAGGATCTCATTCTCAATAGCACAGCTATCCAGGCTGAAGAGTGATGCCACCTTGGACATTATATAGTCCACATCTATATTTTCCCCAAATGGAAAACAAAGAAAACTAACACCAGGCTCAATGGAAGCAAAGTCAGTAAAGTGCCTGTCAAATTCTGACAAGATGCTCTGCACTTGATCATCATAACATGCATTCTCAAGCTCCACAGTCTTTGTCCTGGTGCTTAAGTTCTGTGTCCATGTGTGGAAAGTTCTGCAGGTCACACTGTTGCAACCTGCTTGATAGCACATGTAACTTGCTTTCAAATCCAAAAGCTGTGCATATCCGGCAGGGTTTGAATGTTTGAGAAGTTCTTTAATTTCGGGCAACAATTTAGAAAACCGTTCCAGAAATTTACCTGCTGAGCCACCAAACATCTGTGCAGCAGATGTATTTTCTGCACGTCTCCTCCAGCTGTGCACGGAATAAATGCGTCCTCAGACTCCTGGCCCGAACAGAACACTCGATCTTGCTTGCCACATTCATCACTCTTCCATATTTATGGACTGTTAGGTTCTTTTATCACGGTGAGACCTCCAAAAAGAATTGGACAGGAAACGGACTGCAAAGTTTAGATGTTGTATTGAAAATAGTTGTTACACCGGTACAGAGTTATCTCAGCGCTGGGATCTTGACCTGGCCGCATGCAAACACCAGGAACAAAGAACCCAGACTTTCTTTGTTCTCTAACTTTTATAACCAGCCTAAGCCACCCCCATATGGGTGGTCCTGAACCTGGCTTGAATCAGTGTCTATGTGAGCTGTGGTGAAAGTGGGCGGTGTCTTCGCGGTGTGTTCGTGGTTGTTATGTAAAAATCTTATAGTGTGTGTTTATGTATGTAGTGTAGTTTCACACAATAAAACAGAGTGTTCCATCATGCTGATCCTTTTTCCAAATAGACATGAATGCTTTGGTTGTATCAATTAAACATATATAAAAAGATCAGATGGTTTTATCAATTAGACAGCTGCAAAAGGATCTGATAGTTTTGCAAAATACAAGGACATTTTGGATGTGTGTCAGCCATTTTGTGTTATGCATCATGGAACACTCTTACAACTGCCCCTGTTGACGTGACCCCAGTCACATCACTAAAGCCTGGGTCCCACCGAATAATGATGCCAACCTCGTTAATCATGACGGACAAGCGAGGGCCCGTGGTTCTTGATGCCACCGTCTTGCCAATTTTCCGGTAGATCAGGACAACACATAAGCCAAAAAGTACCAGCCCTGCTGCCATGAGACCAAAAATGAATAAATCCTCGACGTCCTCAACGGAGAAAGGCGCCAAGCATGCAACACGCCAAGACCCCCAGGAGTCGAGGACATAGCCCGCAGGATACATTCCATCTGGGCAGGTAGGATCCCCCGGTCATGAGCTTCTTGTAGAAAAAATGGTGTCAGTAGCGTTCAGAGACCAGCTGATCAATTCCATGGTTAATCCAATAGTAGTCCAACAGATCCAGAATCCAATATAGTTTTGAGGAATTCACAGTCTGGTGAAGTAGGGACTTGAAGGTTAAAGGCAGAGAGATAAGGGAGAGTGGAGGAGATGCAACCGCCCTCGTCGGAGTCCCGAGCTCAATGGACTATTTATATATATATATATATATATATATATATATATATATATATATATATATATATATATATATATATATATATATATATATATATATATATATATATATATATATATATATATATACTCGTATATATACATACATCATTGATATTTAATTTAAGAAATACAGAGTGCATCCGGAAAGTATTCCCAGCACTTCCATTTTCCACATTTTGTTATGTTACAGCCTTATTCCAAAATAGTGTAAATTATTTTTTTCCCCTCAAAATTCTACTCACAACACCCCATAAGTGTTGTGAAAATGAAATGACATGGACCCACAACAGGGGGCGTAAATGAACGGACAATGGAAATGCCAAAATATAACAATTTAATGTTGTGAAATGTGCACAACGGAATACAGATGCTGCTTTTAGGTAACAGTCAATTATATCACAGATGGCGTGTGGGCAGGCTTGAGGATAGGAGACGCCTGTCCAGAGAAGAGCCGGGCCCCACACGACTTCCACCGCCAACGGAGACCTGCAACACATCGGAGCCGCCAAGTCCTGAGTCCCCAGGTGGCCACTGCCTCCAGCTGTCAGATCTGGTACCGCTGGCAGGAAGAGCAAACAGGTTATGGTGGGTGTGTGAACACCTAGTAAGCAGTCAGCAAAAAGTCACAGTTCCTTTCTGATGGAAAATCCACCACTCCCAGAAACAGGAACACTGAGAACGTGCAGTACCAATAGTATACTTAAATGATCAAGAAAGTGAGGAGTGGGAAACGCCAACTCCCTCTAACTTCCACAAACCCAGCTCCAAGCTGCGAGCATACAAAGGTTACGACTGCAAACTCAGTAGCAAATAATGTGCGAACGGCACAGAAACGGCTGAGAGGTTACCTGTCGGGTAAACTGATTTCTCGACAGAGATGTGGTGTCTCCTCCAGGCTTTTATGGTGATGATGATGATTGCTGACAGCTGACAGTCCTGGCTCCTGGATGGCAACTGCGCCCTCTAGTGCCTGAAGCCCGCCTTCAGGCAGGGCGCCCTCTGGTGTTGGGCCAGCAGTACCTCCTCTTCTGGCGGCCCACACAACAATAAGGACAACATGACAAAAGAAATTTTTACATTTTTGTAAATTTATTAAAAATAAAAAACAAAGAAATCACATGTATTCATAGCCTTTGCGCAAAACTTTGTTGATACACCTTTGGCAGCAATTACAGTCTCAAGTGTTCTTGAATATGATGCCACAAGCTTGGCGTACCTATCTTTGTGCAGTTTTGCCCATTCCTCTCCGCAGCACCTCTCAAGCTCCATCAGGGGAGCAGATGTGTATGTCTTTCCAAATCATGTCCAATCAACTGAATTTACCCCAGGTGGACTCCAATTAAGTGGTAGAAACATCTCAAGGATGATCAGTGGAAACAGGATGCACCTGAGTTCAATTCTGAGCTTCATGGCAGACTGTGAATACTTATGTACATGTGATTTATTAGTTTTTAAAATATTTAATAAATTTACAAAAATCTAAAAAAAAAAATTCACATTGTCATTATGGGGTACTGTGTGTAGAATTTTGAGGGGAAAAAAATTCATCCATTTTGGACTAATGCTGTAACAACAAAATGTGGAAAAAGTGAAATGTTGTGAATACTTTACGGATGCACTCTTTGTAAATTGTGGGGACCAATACAGTCCTTATAGTCAGCCCCGTCACTGTCTGTGATCACAGTGAAGTCACCTGTGACCAGAGGAGTGCGACTTCTGAGACAGTCATCAATCACAGTGAAACTGTCGTTAAATAAATAAATCAAATAAAAAATTTCCCTCACTGAGCTGTCAGCTACCACAGCTGAAGCATACAACACACCACTACAGTGAGAAGGACTATATGGTATCTGACACCATAAGAAGGAGCTGGTCAACCAATTGCCACTTCAGTGCTACACAGATCACTTGATAAACCAAAACAAAACTGAGTGTATCTGCCAATGGAAGTGTGACCACTTCTCTTTTCTTTCTCAGCAGCTGTATTCGCTTTATCGTACTGTTGTGATGAAAATGGAGCTGAGCCAAAAGGCAAAGCTCTCGATCTACTGGTCAATCTTTGTTCCTACTCTCACCTATGGTCATGAAGGTTAGGCCCTGACTGAAAGACGGGTTGGGTACAAGCGGTCGAAATGGGCTTCCTCAGGAAGGTGGCTGGTGTCTCCCTTAGAGATAGGGTGAGAAGCTCGGTCATCCGTGGGGAGCTCGGAGTAGAGCCGCTGCTCCTTCATCAGAGATCAGGGTGAGATGGAGACCGATGATCTGCTGTAGCACCCTCTAATGGGAACAGCCAAGAGTTTTAAAATATATGTGATCAGAATATTTGCACAGTAACAGCATTCATCACTGACTTTAACCACACATGAAGCTTTCAAGTTATTTAAATCCAGTTTATTTCATCACCTTGACTTGTGTGTTAAAAATGTAGTTATTTATGCACAAGGTTTTTTCCACAGTATTGTTCATTGTATTTGATTCTCTGGTGCTCCTGTTAAGAGTAAAGCCAGTGTGATGTGGAGTCAGTCAACAGCCTGCAGTGCAAAGTATTCTTAGAAAATAACACTGGATCACCACATCCTAATGTCGCAGAGAGCGCCAAAGTGGTTCGAGCAGGGCCAGAGTCCAAGCAAATAATGCAATCAACTTCAAATCATCATGACACAACCTGCGCAATCAACAAAGCCAAAGGGCTGGAGGGAACAAAAGACTGCACTCGGTTAAATTTGCTGCCAAAAAACATCCTAAGGGATAAACAATGGGGGTGGCGGGGGGGGGGGGGGGGGGGGTACATTTGCTCAAAAAATGTTTTAAAGCATATTTAAATTGTAGTTGCCTTTTTTTCACACACAGACACACTCACTCCAGAGACGGCCTGTAAACGACAGCAGAACACATGGGGGGAAAACATCCACTGCCATCAGGAAAACATATTTCTGTGTTTAATTTGACAAAAAACAGGGCAGAATGATTGATATTTCATTTCAAAAAACATGATTATTCAGGGTCTGCTCCTTTCTCTGCCCCTGACCAAGGCAGCGTCTCTACAAATGGAGTTGGTCCCCGGGCACCGGACTGTGGCTGCTCACTGCCCCTAGTGGTTGGATTGTGTATAACTGTAATTAGGATGAGTTAAATGCATAATACACATTTTACTGTATGTATGTACATGTACAATGACAATAAAGGCTCTATTCTATTCTATTGAGTGACACTCTGATCAATGTCACTGTCACTTCACTGCTCAAAAAAGGCAAACATATAAATAGAGCAGCGATGACCTAAAATACTCTAATTAGAAGACAACTGATTTACAATAAGAATAAAATAGCATCACAACAATGTACAACATTGATTTAGTGAGCACTCCTCAGCAAGATATTGAAAGTGTTACAAGCGCCCTCTTGTGGTAACTGTAGGCATGTAATGAAAATGACAGCAAACATAACGTCAAAACATCATAATAACAATCTTTTTGCAGCAGCAGCAACAAAAACGATGACAATAATAATAATCAGAATTGCAACAAGATTTGAGTGCAACTCCAAAAGGTGCTTTTCCAAGGTGGGAGTAATTGTTATCCAAATAAAAGATAATGAATTTTAACAATAAATTATTTAAATATATGTACAACTAAATAAAATGTGGACCAAAGTAAAATGTAAAACAAGAATTATTTACAACTGTGGAATAATATTGCATGGGAAATACTGCACATGGTTACAGATATTGCACAAGAAACTTGAAAACGAGATTAAAGTAATAATAATCATCATTATTGTGATTATTATTATTGTTAGCTGAGTCATAAAACTTGTGCTAAATCAAGATGTGGATTAACAGATCTGCTGTCATGACCCAGGCTGAATGGGAGCATCTGAAAGACGCATGCACGCACACACACACACACATGCATGCACGCACACACACACACATGCATGCATGCACACACACACACACACACACACACACACACACACACACACACACACACACACACACACACACACACACACACACACTCTCATATAAATAAAAATCATTTTCAGTTTAGCACCTGTTGCCATATTTTCTTCCCATCAACAAACCTATTCCACATTTTTTAACCTGGCAACAACAGAGCAGAAACACCTGCTCTTACCATAATTATCACACCGCATTCACAATTGGAGGAAAAAAGGCATCATCTAAAGTTCCTAAAGCAACCTGCCATTTTTAACAGACATTAACACTCGTATATTATGTATATATCATTTAACTAATAACGTGAGACTGCTGCAGACGAGGGCAGTTTAATGTTTAGTTCATATTCATTCAGATTGTGTTACATTACTTGTTTAGTCAGTAACTAACTTGTAGCGGTTTGTAGCGCATGTTCCTTTTACACTTTTATTTCTGCTTTTGGAGTTCAGCATATAGACCACTGATGCCAGAAATGACACTTTGACCTTTGCCAACAACCTGATCCGTTTAAAGGTTCATAAATAAGAAGGATATGGGATCTTGACTGTTTTTGTTTTCTCAGAGAAACAGATTGCTGCAGGGTGAGACAACCAACGTTATTATGCACTTAATGAGTGCTGCTCCACTCCTGTATGTCATCCTTTTAATTTTGCACACATACTGTGTCTATCTGTGCATGCATCTGGAGATGCACTCACGCTGCAGTGATGACGTGTTTGAACAGAGGGCTGTATGTGCTGCAGGTTTGCAGGTAGGTGCTATCAAATTCACATTCATCGATTAGTTGATTAATGCCCTGAGTCCTGACTTCAAACACTAGGTGGCACTGTGCTTTGCTGTTATGAGAAAGAGAGAATGGAGGAACAGCAGCTGTTTGAGGAACTGTCTGCTCTGATGAGCTGTGTGTGGATGTCACGTGTAAAGTGACTTTAAACTCATGCACTCGGACTAACAGACTGCTAGGACAAAAACTTGAAGAGTTTTGGTATGAAAACCTGTAGACTACTGGAATTAAAACCTGGGAACTGTTGGAGTGAAAACCTGCAGAGTGTCGAGACAACACCTGCAAAAGGTTGGCATGAAGACCGGTGGCAGACTGCTTGACTGAAAACCTATAGGTTGTTAGAATTAAACATACAGACTGTTGGTCCTCTATGAGACAAATTTACTCAGACATTTATACAGATGAGCAGTTAAAATTTTTTGACTGTGATGTTCTCCATTTTTAGGCCAATTACATGTTGCAAAAACATGTCAACTGAAATGGTAAATTCAGTCTGACTGTAACACTTTGACAGGTACCATATTGTGAACACCCTGCCAAAAGAACCAATGGAACAGGGCATGGTACCATTGTAATGATGTTTAAATTTGTAGTGCGCTCATGATTGAAATTTGACCTTAAACCTCAAATGGCTTAGTACCTGGCTTAGTACCATTTCCATGAAAAACATAGAAAACCCAACCAATTGGAATTGATTTTTAGCAATTTTGTAAACTCAATATTACCTACCAGGAGGAACACTCTACTGTTTAATGGTTTGACTGCAGCATCTAACCTGCCAATGTTGTTGCACTGCACAATGGAGCAACAGAGAGACAGAAAACCAATGTGAAATGTTGCACAAACCAAATTCATTAAAGTTTTGTATTTTTCCATTACTGTTTGTTTTTATTTTGTTTATAAGTTTTGATATTTAATTCAGTTTCCTAGTAGTTTGATGTGCTAATACATATCCCTGTGTGTACAAGAAAGAGAGTACTGATGGTACCACAGTTACTGAGGCAATGTGTTGGTCAAGCCACCCCTTAAAAAAACACTACACCGTCCATAAAAAAATATATTCTATTAATCACACATCTAAAAGTTGGCCTCTCAGCCTTAAAGTGCATATCACAGGACAATGAAATGTCAAATGAGCTGACTATTCTAAATGAATAACAAATTATGTCAATATTGACGTATTGGTTTTTTTTTATGCCATATATCCTGAAAAATTTAATTGAATCTGCTAGAAACAGACTTCAATGACATCATGTGGGGCAGCCCCCACCCAGAGACATTAAGATAAGATAGATAAGATAAAACTTTATTGATCTTACAGAGGAGAAATTCACATGTTACGTCAGCTCTTAAAAACACACAAGATGGGCGCAAATAGAGGAAAATGTTCATCAAACAGCATGTGCAAGGATAAGCAATAATAATAATAATACTTGTAACAGTACAATAAAATAAGAAAATGAGGTAGAAATAGAATTATTGAACCGAAGCATTATTGAGCGGAGATCAGGCAGAGAACTTTCCTGCTGCCTGCATGGTTGTTTGCAATTTTGTACACTGGGCTTCTGACTGGCCAAAGCTCCAGTATAAATTCAGCACAAGCAGAGAAAGGACCAGTGCAGCAACAACTTGGAGGGCAGCTCCATGTCTTGAAGAAAAATACAACTCTCTTTCTGTGTATCTCTCTCTCTCTCTCTCTCTCAGTGAGGAGGTACTGTGGAGTTGTTTGATGTCCTAGCACACCAGCAATGCACAGATCACAAAGAAATGTTCTCTTTAGAATGCTGAAATATTGCACAAAGGACATTGAGGCATTTACACAGAAAGGTCATCTTGGCATATTGTGTTCAAGCGAGGTGCCAGCTCAAATGAAATTCAAGACAGTCACTTCAAAATGTTCAAATTTCTGTCCCCTGTCTTGTCTACTGTAAAGAAAACTAGCTGTAAAAGTGATTATGTCTATTATCAATAATCTATATGTGTAGGTTGCCTAAATACGTATGGTCCCCAGAAGTGCAGGGACTGGATATATACATGTCTGTCATTTATAAAATGTAAATGCAATCTTAGCCCTTGAATACATGCTGAGAGTCTACACTAGAAGATCATCTGACTTGTTTCATCTGAACGCCACTGTGTTGGTTTACAGAGGCAAAAACACAAAAATGTAGTTACTGCTCAAATATGTATTTATAGACAGGATTAATATGTTGTAAATTATTTTAAATTCAGATTATGTTTGTTCATATTGGCACTGCTAAGGCCACAAGGAAGGGAAGAAGTTGTGTTGATACCTTTGGCCTGACTCATAGAACCTGTGCAGCTCCATTCAGACTATTGACACTGAAACCCAACCATCATGTATCCAGCTCCTGCCTCTCAGGCTGATCTCAGGCTCTGTGGGTAATCTCGTCAAAAGATCAGAGACAGAGACAGAGCAAAAAGCAAGGCGACACCATCCACAGTTTAATGGGATTGGCCACCATCACTAGACGCGTTGCCCTGATTAGCATGCATGGAGGTGTTGTGGGATTTACACTTGAAGCACTCTGTTCCAGGTAGTTAGTACTGGATGCTTGGTCAGTACCTCAACACAGAGCTGGGCTCAGACAGAAAGTGCTACTTCTTTTGCACCAACTCTTAACAGAGTTCATGATTTCACTGCTGTTCATGCATATAAAGGGAATATAGATATTTTGTCTATCAGACACCTTCTCCTTTCAAAATCAGCAGACAAATAACTTCTACGTTAGAAGTTATTTTATCACACATACAGCAAATACTCATCGTATTTGCTGCATGTGTGATCAAAAACAGCTTCTTTCCGTCCACAGCTAGACTTATAAATAATGTCAGAGACCCCCATTTACCCTGCCTTCCCACCCCCTCCCCCCCCCGCCACTCCCACAAAGTACAGACTGAAAGGTACTGTACATATGCATGCCTGCACAGCCCCATTCCACTATATTTATTTGATAGCAAACACAGTTTTGCCCATTTGTGTATTTGACTCCTTTACTTCTTACAGAAGTATTTTTTTCCTTTTATTTTATTGTTGTTTATACACCAATTACTTCAATTTCAATTCAGTTCAATTTTTTTCATTTATATAGTGCCAAATCACAAGTTAGCTGCATCAAGGTGCACAAGTAAGGTCTAACCTCACCAATTCCCAGAGCAAGCACTCAGTTGACAGTGGTAAGGAAAAACTCCCTCTGATGATTTGAGGAAGAAACCTCAAGCAGACCAGACTCAAAGGGGTGTCCCTCTGCTTGGGCCATGCTACCGACACATAGACAATAGAAATACACAGGAAATTTTGGGAGTCCATGCTGGTGCACAGGACAGGAGGATTGCAGAAGAATACACCCACCTCTGGATGGAGCCGCACCTCAAACAGAGAGAGAGGATCAGGTGGCAGAAAGACAACAAATACAGTATAATTTGTCAATATTAAGTAACAAGAAAAACAGAAGAAATAATAAGGTGATCGCTGGCCACTAGCCCTAAGCTTCACTAAAGACCCAGACTTTAGATAAAGTTGAGGCTGCGACCCGCTCTGTTTACTAATAAAATGAATTTAAAAGGTAGAACGCATAGTACCATGCTATGCCAGTATGCTAGTCATACAAAAGGGAAAATAACTGCGTCTTAATTCTGGACTTGATAGTCTCTACAGAATCTGACTGTTTTATTGATGCAGGGAGATCATTCACAAAGTAGGTGCACGATAAGAGAAAGCTCTGTGACCCACAGACTTTTTATTCACCCTAGGGACACAAAGTAGTCCTGCACCTTGAGAATGCAGAGCCTGGGCCGGTACATAGGGTTTAATTAGGTCAGCTAAGTAGGGAGGTGCCAGGCTGTGAACAATTTTATAGGCTAGTAACAGAACCTTAAAATCTGATCTCACAGGGACAGGAAACCTGTGAAGAGATGTCAAAATGGGTGTAATGTGGTCAGACTTTCTGCTTCCTGTCAAAGGTCTGGCAGTAGCATTTTGAACCAATTGGACATCTCTAATGTTGGACTATGGTAAACAAGAAAATAGAGCATTGCAGTAGTATAATCTAGAAGAGACAAATGCATGAATCAGGGTCTCAGCATGACCCATAGACAGGATGGGACACATCTTTGCTATATTTCACAGGTGGAAGAAAGCAGTCCTCGTAATATCTCTAATGTGGAGGTCAAAGGACAATGTAGGATCAAAAATTACCCCAAGGTTCCTCACTTTGTCAGTGTGATGTATGTCACACAAGCCTAGGCTAAGCGTTAGCTGGTCAAATTGATGCCGATGTCTCACTGGAACAAGAACCATCATTTCAGTCTTATCAGAGTTTAAAAGTAGGAAGTTTCTAGACATCCAGCTTCTCACTGACGCAAGGCAATTTTCTAAGGATTTTATGTGGATGAGATTACTAGCAGTTACTGGCAGGTTGTGCTTTTTGTAGACATGACAAGTTTCTTCAGCACACCCAATGAGACACTATCAAATTCTGTAAATCTAGGTAATACCTCAGTGATGGCACCCACCTGAATAGCAGGGCGTAGTGGCTGGGTTAAGGTATGCTGGGATATTTTTAACCTAATGTCATCCATTTTCTTCTCATAGTAATCTAAGAAATCTTGTGCTGTAAAAGGAGAGCGACTTACAAGTGCTTGTCCATGAATAAGTGTTGCCACCATGTTGAACAAGAACTTTGAGTTATGCTTGTTTTTGTTGATCAAATCAGAGTAATAGGTCCGCTTTGTAGCCAGTAGTGCATGCTTATAGTCCAAGATAGCATCACGCCACATGAGATGGAATACTTCTAATTTTGAACTATCATTTTAATTCTACACTTCTAGCCTTATGCTTGAGGTCAGGCAGGTAATCATTGAACCAAGGTGACTGTTTTGATGGGGCGTGGTTTTAATATAAGTGAAGCAATCATGTTGAGTGTAGTTTTGAGCACTGAGTTTAAACTGTCCACAAGACTGTTTACTGATTGGGCATTTTCTGTCATGATTGGGGCATGTATGTAGTGTCTTTTTGTTTCTTTATTTTGTTGCTACCATTCTTTGTCACTGTCATGTTTGGTGGAGGGATCTTTCTGCTCTGTCTTCTGCTTGGTGTTGGGTGTTTCCCTGTGATCCTCTCTCCAGCTTGCCACACCTTCCACACACACCTGTCCTGCATTTCCTGCTAATCACTTCCTCTATTTTAGTCACACCTGTCAGCCTGTCTGGTTGTGAAATTGCTGAGCCTTGAGCCACTTTTGAGCACTTATTCTTCTGAGCATTTCTGTCCTGTTTTTGACTACCCGTGTTTTTGACCTGCCTGCCTGTTTTCGACGTTGTCTCTGCCTAATGCTTTGGATCCTGCTGCTTATCTTGTTCTGCCTACCTGTGTACCGAACCTGGCCTGAACTTTCATTAAACCTTATTTTACTGACATCTGAAACCTGCATTTGTGTCCAGCCACGCCATTTCGGTTAGCGTGACATTTTCAAAAACGTGAAGCTAAGATATCAGGCCATCTAGCTTCGAGTTCAGTCATAGTTGAGGAGTTGATGTGTTGCTGCAGTGATAAATAAGGTTGTTGTTCCACTAAACACAGCAGTCTAACTGTAAACTAGTGAGTGATCACAGGCCACTGATGCAAGAAGCATGATGTCAGTTTTTGTGACAGCAATACCACGTGTGAGAACCAAATTCAGGGTATTTCCACTAATGTGAGTCGAATCCTGAATGCATTGCTGGAATCCAAATACATCCATAAATTCCATAAGTGATTTGCAGAGGGATTACAAGGCTTATTTATATGAATGTTGAACTCATCAAAAATCAGAATGTTATCTGCACTCATTGACAAGTTAAAGAAACTCACCAAATTCATCTAAGAATTCAGATTATGGGCAAGGTAATACGGCTGATTTTTTTTATTCTTGTGACCTTGGCAATATGTACACAGCATCGTGGGCAGAGCATGGAATCAGATGTTCAAATGAATTATATTCATGACTCCTAACTGCTAATAGACTAAACCTAGAGTTATCAATAACAGCAACACCCCCACCTTGCTTTGCATTGCTACCCTTACCAAAAAGTAGTATATGCAAGTATGTTTCAAGTATACTTCTAGTTTACTTTTTATATACTTATCAGTACTATTTTTTTGGTAAGGGTAGGGATGTGACTGAATGTGTACGCCGGTGGGCAGGCCTCATTTAAGGGGAGGACAGCACTAGGTTTAAGTCAGGTTTCACATAACCCAAATCATATCTAAGTGGTGATCCATAATTGGATCATGATTTTTGAGGACAGTGATCTTATGATAATGAGATCCAGACAGAGGACCTCAGTGGGGCTGACAGTTGGACTGTTTCGATTTAGGGGTGGTTCCAGAGCAGCATATATAAGATGCCTGGAAGTAGGTTTAGGTTTGAGACATTTCACATGGGTTGTAGGTAGCAGACACAAAATATTTGATATTGCTGGAACAGCCATCCTCAGTTTCAATGTCATCCAATGCAGTAATGGGTATCACGTTTGCAAAGCATATGCCTCTGTTTTTTATGGACACGTCTGCGGAAACAGGCCAGTCTCAACTGGATGAATTTTCCTCCTTTCTACATAAACTGCACTATTACCATAATGGATTTTCTGCACTAATTTCCCCATTAAGCTAATGGATTCCATACCCACATCCGTCATAACCCTTGCAGGGTCTCTAATCACCTGCTCTGTGGCCTGCTGTAAAGTCCTAATATTACCCTCCCTGTAGAGCTCTAGAGATGCTCACCGACAAAATGGCAGTGCCTTCCCCAGTAGAGTAAAGGCCATTCGGCATCAGCAAGCCACAGCAGCCCCAATACAATGGCCAGTTATCAATAAAACTATAGCCTTGCTATCTACAAATTTGTGCCAACCACCTATTTAATGATCAGCCTGCTAAATGCTTCATCATTACCCCGGGAGGGGAGGGGACCAGAGAGTATTAATTGGTGCCAACACATCTTTCTGGCAAGGTCACAAGTCCTCTCCATTTTTTTGTGACCTCAGAGTGCTTCATTCTAGCATCATTGGCACTGACATGAATAACTGACTGTATCTCATGTCATGTTCCTTTGTCTGTCTACCCTTATGCAGCATCAGCACCCTAAGATGAGAGGCAATGTTGGGAGCTCTGGCCTCAGGAATACATTTGACATCAGCTGGCGTCTGTAACCTGACTTTGCGAGCAATCGAATCCCCTATCACTAAAGCACTGTGTTTTGGCCTGGAGATAGGAGTGGAAGTCACCTGTGGGCTCAAAGAGCTAACAACACTGAGATGTTCATCCACAAAATCAGAGACAAGAAAAAACAGAAAGTGACTCCTGTTTCTGCTATATATTTTTTTTAATTTGTATATTTTGCATTTTCTGACTAGCTTTCTCCTTTGAGTTTGGCACTTTAACCTTGTCCTAGTGTGACATGTACATTTTCCTTTCATAACCCTCCCATGCTGATTATATTTACACCAAATTTTACATTGGTCTACATCTTTTGCCACACTCTGTAGTGGATTTCCTTATTGGGTCAGTTTTTTAATAATTTCCACTGCCTTTCTCTTTAACAAGTTCAACAGTTCCTCCAAATCTAGGCTCAGTTCTCCCATGTACCGTCTGACAAACTGTAGCTGAAATTTCATGTCTTATTGTCGAGAAAATCCTTCTGTTCAGCTCCACAGGAAGCTTTTCAACTTGTGATGCAACAGACAAAACCTGTACCCAGCACAATCTCTGCAATCACAGCCAGAGAAGCCTACAACAGTCATTTACAGTGTTGTATAAAGTACCGGAAAATCACACTTAAGTAAAAGTACAGATACCCATTAAAAAATGACTTTGGTAGAAGTTCAAGTCACTGATTGAAATGCAGAGGTGTCAAGTAAGGAAGTACAAATACTTCGTTACTGTACTTAAGTACACTTTTGAGGTATCTATACTTTACTCCATTACTTATTTTTCTGCCTACTTCTGACTTCTACTCATTACATTTTCACACAAGTATCTGTACTTTCTATTCGTTACATTTTTAAAACAAACAGCCTCGTTACTCTTGGCTTCAGTTTAATGTTTTATATATATTTCACGTCATGTGCATCTGTAATCAACTTTTCTGCAGCATGGCTTTGCTTTGAACCGTGAACCAATCGAAGCAGTGGTTCGCAGATTGAAGCAATGCTTCGACCTATTGCTTCGTTTATTCTTTCTTTCGCTTAATTTTCCCCCGCTAAAACCCTAAAGAGCATACTTCTGTGAGTATTATTTACCTTTTCTATGTTAAACTGACCTGTTATGGTCTTCTGAAACAGTTGATAGATGTATTTTATAACTTAAAAACGGGAGCGACGCTAACGCGTGAGCACGTCTAGGGCATTTTCAATGTTAAAAGTTAGCATTAAGAAATTGCAGCTCTCATCACGTTTGGGTGCATTTGTTTTCAAATTGTAATATTTCTTAAATAAACTGTTTCCTGTGAACACCTGGTGACTCTTACACCTCCACTTCATTCCTGTCTTATTTAATGACAGTTTGTTTCAGTCAGACCATATTTTCAATGAGTTAATTTCTTCAGTGATTTCCTTCAGAACTATCTGCAAAACTAGAAAACTGCTGCATCCTAGTAAGAGCAGAATGAATTTGAATAAGGAAAGTTGTGTTTTTTTTGTTTGTTTGTTTGTTTTTTCCTTCACTAAATGGATGCTGCACTCACTCCAGTTTATTGTCTGGAATAGTCCCAGATTGCATTTCAGAGCTTCTAGAATTGAAACATTTTCGTGCAGGTGGTGTTGGGGGGTAATTTGGGGTTTTGGGTCTTGGGCCACATGTAGAACGAATCAGTTTTTAAATTAAGCTTTCAATTCATATAGTGGCATCTACCTTTTTCTTCTTTTTTTTTAAAGGTTACTTTATACTTTAAGTAGGTTTTGGAGCACATACTTTTTCACTTTTACTTGAGTAAAGAGGTCAAGTTGATACTTCAGCTTTTACCAGAGTGTTTTTAAACTGCAGTATCTATACTTCTACTTAAGTAACAAATGTGTGTACTTTTGACACCACTGTTGAAATGTTACTCAAGTAAGTATTTAAGTATGACAAGTAATGTACAACTAAATGTACTCAAGTATTGAAAGTAAAAGTACAAGTAAATGTTAATAATGAAACTGACTTTTTTTTTTTTTAAATATATTACAAAGTTTATCTAGGCTTGTAAATGACTGGTAGTATTAGTGAAAATACTGAAAATTGTGCACATCACACAAAAACACTTCAGAAACAAGGTTTCAAAACTTAAACGAGAGTAGGCTACTCACTAGGTGTTCACAGGAAACAGTTATTTATTTCTATATGTATTTATTTATTTTCATTGTTACATGGTTTTATCTTTTCTGTTTTGTTTCATTAGGTTCTTTTTGTCTCTTTCTCTAAAATTGTATTGTAACATTATTAGTCTGTTATTATTGACTAGTATTGTCTATTATGTAGACTATTATTGTTGCTATAATATATGAATAAAAATAAATTAAAAAATTACAATTTGACTCTTTTACGACAACGAACGCTGAGCCATTAATTATACAGAAAACAAATCAACACAAACGTGCTGATGTGAACAGCTTAATGCTAACTTTAACATTGAAAACGCCATAGACCTGCTAACGCGTTAGCATCGGTCCAGTTTTTTATCAACTCTTTTAGAAGACCATAACAGGTCGGTTTAACATAAAAATATTAAATATTACTCACAGACATATGCTCTTCAGGGTTTTAGTGGAAAAAATTAGGATAAAGCGAAATAAAACAATAAATCCACGAATCGTAGATCGAAGCACTGCTTCGACCTGCGAATCACTGTTTCGATTGGTTCAAAGCAAAGCCGCGCTGCAGAAAAGTTGATTACAGACCCGCTGCAGGTCTGTAATCAATGTAGAGAAATGATCATTTTCCTGACAAACACCCCCCAAGTGCGTAACTGCAAAAAAGCCTACCGGACATGCCTCATGACAAATCAGCCTGACTTTGTTGCAGTCACTAGTAATCAGTGGTGTCTCTAGGTGAAAACAACATTTTTCGTGTGTGTGTGTTTTTGTAAAGAGTAACGGCATGGCGCATAGAAAATGTATCGCAGTAGAAGTATGCAATTAAGGTTGGAAATGTAGTGAAGTAAAAGTGAAAGTAAGCTGAATTTTTAAAAAAACTCAAGTACAAAGTCTCCCAAAACATACTTAAGTACAGTAGTGAAGTATTTTTACTTTGTTACTATACAACACTGGTCATTTATCATGTGTCTTGGTGGCTTTCCTCAATGACATTAAGAAAAACAAACAGTAGATGTACTCCATTTACCATTCTGTTTGTACTTCTTAATGACTGACATAAAATGAAGTCTAAGGCAAATTTAGTGATTTGAAAATGTTCATGTATGAGGTCTATTAGAAAAGTATCCGACCTTATTATTTTTTTCAAAAACCATATGGATTTGAATCACATGTGATTACATCAGACATGCTTGAACCCTCGTGGGCATGCGAGAGTTTTTTCACGCCTGTCGGTTACGTCATTCGCCTGTGGGCAGTCTTTGAGTGAGGAGTCGTCCACCTGCTCGTCGTTTTTTCATTGTTTAGGAATGGCTCAGAGACTGTTGCTTTGTTTGATAAAATTTTTTTCAAAACTGTAAGGCACAACTGAGTGGACACCATTCAATAAATTCAGCTGGTTTTCGGTAAAAATTTTAACGGCTGATGAGAGATTTTGGTCTGGTAGTGTCGCTTTAAGGACGGTCCACGGCGCCTGATGGCGATCTGCGCTTTGAGGCGGCAGCGTCTCGCCGTTTCAAGTTAAAAACTTCCACATTTCAGGCTCTGTGGACGCGGTAAGTCGTCAGAGAACAGAGAACTTTCAGAAGAAGTCGGCATGAGGAGTTTATTCGGACATTCCATTGTTAACAGTCATTTTGTAATGAAAGAACGTGCGGGCAGAGTCGCATGTCGGGCTGGACCCGACCGCGGGGGGTCACGGCAGGAAAAACACCTCCGTTGGAAATCTTAACGGGCAAGTTGGAACATGCCCAAGCTGTTAAACAATTTCTCAGTTACTCACTTGTTGAAAGCCATTAAAAGCCGCCTGAATTCTACAAATGGTTTTCAACACGGAGGTGTTTTTCCTGTCGCGGCGCACACAGATTTGCCGAGTCGTCACGGAAACGACTCGGCGAATTTGCGCGTACGTCTTTCATTAAAAAAATGTCCTTAAACAGTGGAATGTCCGCATAAATTCCTCATGCCGGCCTCTTCTGAATCTTCTCTGTTCTCTCACGATGTCCTGGGTGAATTAAGCCTTAAATTAGGATGTTTTCAGCTCGAAACAGGCCGACGACAGCGCCTGGAAGCGCTGCAGGACGTCCCGCTCCGTGGGAAGTCCTTACACCGACAGAAACACCCCATAATCTCTCATCAGCCGTTAAACTTTTCACAGAAAACCAGCTTAATTTCTCGAATAGTGTCCACTCGGATATTCCTCACAGGTCCAGAAAAAATTTTGATAAAGCAACGCGCGCCGTCTCGAGCAGCGTGTGAAACAAAGGAATTCAGCCGAGAGGGCGGGACCACATCTCACTCAAGGCCTGCCCACAGGGAAATGACGTCACCGACACGCGTGAAAAAACTCACGCATGCGCACGAGGGTTCAAGCATGATTGGTGTAATCGCACGTCATTCAAATCCATATAGTTAAAAAAAAAAATAAAAGGGTCGGTTTATTATCTAAGAGACCTCGTATTTATCCCTTGACTTGTTTAATGAAAACTGCCTTGTGAAAGTGAGGATTTAATGTAAAGTCATTGAAATGTGCTAATTAACAGTCACATGGACATTTTGCTTGTATTGTTTATTTCACTTCATGAAAGCATGTTGTTTTTGTGTGTGTGGTTCAATAACTTTGGACATTTTAAGAAAGTTTCATTGGTTCATTTGTATTTACTTTCAACCATATTTATAATTTAGCGTGGCTCTGGATAAATGTTCCGATCAAATGGAGGCAGATTTGGGGTCATGGTGATGGGGGCATATTAACCTTAATTTACTGTAACAAGTAGGGCTCAACGGGGGAAAACCAGTGGTGTACAGTTTTTTTTGGGGGGGGGGGGGGGGCCTTCTAATGAAGGTTTTTTCACAACTCACTCACTCATCTTCAACCGCTTAGTCCAATTAAGGGTCACAGGGGCTGGAGCCTATCCCAGCAGTCATAGAGCATGAGGCGGGGTACACGCTGGACAGGATGCCAGTCTGTCGCAGGGCCACATATGAACAAACAGATCCACACCGGTACGCACGCTTACAGACACGTATGTCTTTGGATGTGAGTTAGGGTTGCTGGTGTGGGACTTTGTTGACCTGTAGCATCTCCCAGAGAGCAACAGATCAAACAAGGGGTAGGCAGCCATTACTAAAGTCATAAACAATCTTCTGCTTGCAGTGGATTTAGACACCACTATGGTTTTGCTAGATCTTAGGGCTGCGTTTTATATGGTGGATCATCGTATGCTACCTACCTAACCAGTTCCTCTCACTCTGTCCTGTACAATAACGTCACCTCAGACCTTGTTCCCATGAAATTTTGGGTTCCACAGGGATCCATCTTAGGCCTCCTGCTTTTCTAACTTTATATAGGGTCCCTTGGGAGCATACGGCAGCACTATGGGATAACGTTTCACTGTTTAGAGGTTTAGGTTTAGAGCTGTGGTGTCAAAAGATATTACGGAAAGGGCTGAGAAGTTGCAGGCTGTTTTTGCAGCCATTAACTCCAGTAGGTGATTTCACTGATTAACATCATTTTGAGCAAATAGGATGAGTCAGTGGCTGCAAAGAAAACCTGCACCCTAGAATGTCTTTGGACACTACTGCTTTAAAGGACTGCCTTGCTTCAGTGAAAAGCTGCATGGCGAGCAATTTCTTACTCTTAAATTCAGAGAAGACTGAAGCAAGACATAGACACCAGTTTGACCAGCTAATGCTTAACCTAGACTTGTGTGTCATACATGTCACTGACAAAGTGAGGAACCTTGGGGTAATTTTTGATCCCACATTGGCCTTTGACCTACACATTAGAGAAATTACTGGGACTGCTTTCTTCTACCTTCATAACATAGTGAGGGTTTGTCCCATCCTGTTTCATGTCCTACTGCCTTGAGATATGTCAATGGTGAAACCAAAAATGAATTTCCACTCTGTGGACAATAAAGTTTTTGTAATCGTAATTGATCCATGCATTTGTCTCCTCTAGACTGGATTATTGCAATGTTCTCTTTTCTGGTTTACTACAGTCCAGGATTAGGGCTCTCCAATTGGTTCAAAATGCTGCTGCCGGGATTTTGACCAGAAGCAGAAAGTTCAACCACATTACGCAGATTTTGGCATGTCTTCATTGGCTTCCTGTGTGATTCTAAGGTTCTGTGACTAACATAAAATTATTCAAGGACTTTGCCTCCTACCTATCTGGCCTACTTATACCCTATGTACCGACCTGTGCTCTGTGTTCTCAGGATGCAGGACTACTTTGTGTCCCTAAGGTAATAAAGCCAGCAAGCCTTCTCTTATCATGCACCTGTCTTGTTCAATGGCCTCCCTGCGGAGATAAAAAAAAAAAACAGGTTCTGTAGAGACATTCTGTTGTGTGTTGGGGGGGGGTTTGGCTGGGCATTTTGGTGTTCTTTTCTTTTCTTTGCTCTCCAGGTGGTATGCAAACTGATTTATTGTCTGTGGAGAAGGTGCTGGCAGAAGAGTCCTTCACCCTCATCAACATGATGTGCAGCACCTGTGGATGGTGCTCACGTGCAACCTTAAAGACTTTCAGCTGAAGCAGATAATGAGATGGCATTCTGCATTTAAGCCATGTGTGATTCAAGCAGAATTGCCGGGAACTCGACCTTGTGATGTTCGTTTGTGAGATGCTGAGGACCGCGCCTGGGTTTGACACATCGTGCCTGTGAAGGAGGACGGGTGAGGGACACATGCTGTCAGCACACATCAGAGGTGATTGATTGTCTGAATAATTGTTAACAGTAACTTGGTATTTTGTTACGCAGTATATTTGAACATTGATGAGAATTGTGCAGCTCGCTTCTCACTGCCGTGGCGTGCGGACTGATGATCCTCCACCTGTTGTGAGAAGCTGCTCATTTACATAAAGCTTAAATTCAGACCTGAATGTGTTGCTGATAGTGTGTGCCTTTGAAGGATATTAGTTGTAGCTGCTGACTTACCTCACCTTTTCTATCCTTCGCAGAGTCGGTTTGTCGTGTCCACCTGGGGGGTGTTTGGCGGTGAACGTGGGTCCAGAAGCGCCGGGCTTCGATCCTTTTGGGCGCTGGAGAGCGTGCCGTCCTTCACTCCACCAGACAGACGCATTTTTATATTTGTACACTTTGTATTGCACAGAGGGGGGAAAATAAAAATGTTTTGTTATTGGAACCGCTTTCTGGTTGTTTTGGCGCTGGGTTCCGTCAGACGCAGGTCCGCTCCTCAACCCGCGTCGACACATAACACATTCAAGTCCAGAATAAAGACGCAACTGTTCTCCTCCTTGCATGGCTACCATACAGGTGTAGTATGGAACTATGTTTCCTCTCTTTTTAATTCATATTAATAGCAACAGAACAGGTCTCAGCCTCACTTCATCAAAATTCTGTGTCTGTTAGTGAAGCTCAGGGCTAGCTGACGGGAACTGCCTTAGTAATTCTCTCTGCTTTCCTGTTGATTTATGGCTGGTGAACTAATGCCTTACGTGCAGTTATTTCCAGGCGACTAATTCTGCCCTCTTTCTCTCTGTCCAAAGCAATGATGTGAAGTGCACTTTAATGGACACTGGCCCTACACCCTCGAGCACCAGACTGAACTCAGGACTCAAGATCTGGAAGCAGAGACTAAGCACCAAGATGGACTGTTTTTATGTTTTTGTTTTCTGTTTATTCTGTTTTTTTCCCCCTCATTTATTTGTAAAAACCTTGTTACTGTTAGCATGGCCCAAGCAGTGGGTCACCCCTCTGAGTCTGGTCTGCTTGAGGTTTCTTCCTCAAAAATGCCAGAGGGAGTTTTTCCTTGCCACTGTTGGTAAGGTTAGACCATACCCATGTGAAGCACCTTGATGCAGTGGTGTTGTGATTTGGCACTATATAAATAAAAATAAACTGAAATTGAAAAAAAAAAAAATCATGGATATCTATGGGTCTGTTTCAATTTAGAATCTCATTCAGCTACAGATTATGTAAAACGGGGTATTGTTAAAGATTTTATATATATGTTATCACTGTTAAACATTTGTACCTTTTGTCTTCTTTCTGATGAGAACGGTGTTGTGCTGTTTGCACCTGACCCCGAGAATGTACGTGTTATTCAACCTTGTTTTAGCATGCTGGGGTCAATCTGAACTGGGAATGAGGAGCTGGATGTACTTATTATTATTATTATACAACTTGTTTTTGTAGCCACTAACGACTGGGAGTGAAGCATGACGGGGTCAGTCATGAACTGGGAGTAATAGACCTGAAGGTTGTTTTGACTGTTGTGATGTGATGCTTAGCGTGAAGACCAGGACACTCCAGGCAGATGCACAACAGCTGATAACTGCAACAGACGAACGAGATGTGCTGACCTCCGACGATAAGAGTAAAAGAAAGAAACTGTTTTTCCTTACAGCTGCGCTTATTGACGTATGTGTTTATGTTACGGGAAGAAACTTGTCTCGCGTTGTCCCCCCCCCCCTTAGGACAAGTTTTATGATGTAATGAGGGCATCTCTAATAAAAAGAGCGGGAGCACAGGCCAGACTTTAGTGTAGCCTTGGTGTACAGCCTGGCCGCACTCCGCGCGTGATTAATTTGACTTTCTGTCTCACTGGTGTTTCTTGACTCTGTTTGTCTTATCAAAGGTTTTAAGAATGTTTGGAGGAGAAAATACCCAACAGGTATGTCTACACTGAATCCTCAGGAAATGGCAAAGTGCAGTGACAGTCACTTTATTTAGCTCCACTTCACCTTGGACTTAAAGTTCTTAACTATAAGAAGCTAATGAGACCTTAATGCCTCTCTGCTGCTTCGTCCATGTGACTGACACTGTAGTCTGAAGTCCTTCACCAGCAATACTGGAGCTGTGCGCTCACTATATATTTACACACACACACAGCTTAACATTTTGCATTTACTCACATATTGAACTTGACATTATCACCTCTCTGAGTTCTCTCCATGCCTTGGACTGTTTATTTCCTTCACCCTGCTACATTCACTCCGGCCCTTATTTTGTCTAATTGGATTGCTCAGCCAATCAGGAAGAGGCACCTCCTAAATCAGGGCTTTACATAAGGCAAATTAAAAGATGGATCTCTGCTGGGCAAAGCTGTTCAACTGACTCAGCCCCTGTGAGGGTCCGATCTGATCATCTGATCCAAAGAGGTGAAGAAAACTCAAGCACCTCCCTCCCAATCGCCTTCTACTCTGAAATCTCCTTTCAGCACGATTAGTGCTACACTCAGATTCTCTGCAGCTGCATACAGATTACCGGCAAAATTTCTTTCCTTGAGGATCTTGAGGCCGAGGAGGAAGAAAGGATGGGTGCTGGAGCAAGCGCCGAGGACAAGAAGTCAAAGGAGCTGGAAAAACAGCTCCAGGAAGATGCCGATAAGGATTCCAAAACAGTCAAGTTACTGCTGCTGGGTAAGTGGCCTCAGGATCGGCTACAGGTTGCCCTTTTGACCTACTGCTGATACCCAAGGTGTCAACATTCACAAATTAGTAACTCAAAAGATTTGTGGGTTTACAGATGTACGTTTTCAACGCTGACCAAATGAACCTTGAAGAGAACGTTTACCTCTGTGCAAAGGACAACTGTTGCGTTTTTTGTTTTTTTTTTCATTTAATAAAAAAAATGCAGAGGGATTGTTTTTTAATCCCTTAAAATTGTCTCCATTGTGCTTGTGATGTGGGTAAGGTTTAAACCTTGCTCGTGTATAGTGCCTTGAAATGAAAAATAATAATAAAAAATAATAATAATCAAAGTTATGGAAGCCCATTTGTGCCACTTGAAAAAAAGGTTTTTTGATTAATTGCGAGATAGTATCTCATAATTCTGACTTATCCCACAATTCTGAGATACTATCTCGCAATTGCGAAATATTATCTTGCAATTCTGAGATACTTTACGTTACGAAATGCATTGCCCCCTACCCCACATGGTCATTCCATGGATTCGATCATTGAAAGCTATTTTCGGCGTGGTTTCACAGTGAGATTCCAACGCTATTACATGAGGCGCATGACATTGAAATAAGCCTCCAAACTTTACAAAGAACTTTGGCAAGGAACCATCTCTGGCGCAGGCGAAATAAAATGGATGTTGTCGAGGTGGCATGTTATGAATGGCAAATGTGCACCCCGTCTGCTTCTCAACTGTTACATTGCTGTGGCAGGAGCGTGGGAAGCAAAACGGAGACGGAGCGTGCTGCCACCGTGTTGATCAGATGGTATCTCAGAATTGCGAGATATTTACCTCACAATTGTGAGATAATATGTCAGGACTGGGAGTTAGTAACTCAGAATTGCGAGTTAGTATCTCGCAATTGCGAGATAGTATCTCAGAATTGTGAGATAAGTCAGAATTGTGAGATACTATCTTAGAATTGCGACATATTATCTCGCAATTATTCAAAAACCTTTTTTTTCAAGTGGCACAAACGGGCTTCCATACAAAGTAAATATTAAGGACAACAGAAAAAAAAAGATAAAATCACTCAGCATTTCCATTAACTGGCATGATAAGTTAAATCTATGCTCCAGGATGGGACTGGATTATTCATTTTAATAAACTGATTTTGTCACTCAGAAATTATGGAGTCAGTTGTCATTATCCCCCTAAATCCTGATTATGAGCAATCTGAGGTGGTATGAATTTTCTCTTTGATGAGGCAGATGTTAAACAGAAACACTATAAGTCAGTTTTACAGGCTGTATGGGTTATTTATGCATAAAATCAACAGTCTATTAGAAAAAGGGAAAGATTGTTCAACATAAAACTGAAAGATTGGAGGTGGATTCCAAGATCCACAGACACAATGAGACAAGAATTTTACACTAAACCTACAGTACAAAAACAGTTATGATCAGAAAATTTTCATACATTGTGGGCTGAGTGTTATGCCCCCCCCCAAAACTATTAAAACAAAAGTATATTAAAAAAATACACAAAAGCACTGGAATAAACATTTGAAATGTTAAAAAAATAAAATAAAAAAATAAGATTGACTTCTCAGTTGTGCTGGAAGGACACTGGTGCTTAAAAGATCACAACCCTCAGTCTAAACCAAAAATAGCAAACCGGCAACATGTCAATCCGATTAGTCAACTGGTTCAGACCAGATCCATGATCTCAGGCCTGAAGGCCCAACTAAACTCATTAAGACTTTTAATTTTTATTATAATTCCCTTTTTTTACCTGCTGCTTTCAATAATACAGTGCAAAAATTTAATTGTCAACATTAGCGTTAAGTTGGTGAGAAAAAAATTATGACTTTGCATAAGTATGGTAATAATGTGCAGATCAGTAATGTATAAACAGATTGTTCCATTAAAATCATTTCCCTGCATTTCTCCCTTCAGTGATATTGAAGGGATTTGTCAGACTGTACAACTCCTCGCTCGGGGGGGTAACAGGAAGACAGAGGACAGGACAGAGAGGAACAGTAGTAGCCAGTAAACCTGTATCGGGCAGAATGTCTGGTATTTACTTGTATATTTGTGCATTTATATTTGCAAATTGTTTTTTACTTTCATTTTTGATACTTTGTGTGCTTCTTACCCTGTTTGCTGCTATACAATACTGCTGGAATCTCAATTTCCCCGAGGGAGTCTTACCAAGGGATTAATAAAATTAATCTAATCTAATCTTAAATCTAATCTAATCTAAAAGATGTTAACAAATTTCAGTTTCAGGTGTGAGGAGGCTTTGCTTCTGCAGAGAAAAAAGCAAAAAAAGAAAAATTGAATGATTAAAAAAAATACAGAAGCCCCTTGTGGTGATTACGAGACATTGCAAGAGAAGACTCAAGGATCAAAACCATGTGACTCAAAACTAACAGCTGGTCATTAATGCTCAGTAATGAAAAATACTAATAACTGCACATTCCTTTCATCAGCACAATCACAAAACAACAACAACAAAAACAACTTAACAGAGATGCTGAACTGTAGCTCTTAAATCTACTTCATAGCTGCTATACTGATTGGTCAGAAGACACCAATGCAGAGAACCACAATGGAAGATAGGTCAAAGCAAGTTTATTGTCCCACAGAGGCACAGATACCAAAGGCACATGGGCGATCAGTAATCGCATGTACATAAGTGTTCACACCCTTTGTTCAATACTTGATGCACCTTTGGCAGCAATTACAGCCTAAAATCTTCTTGAATATGATGCCACAAGCTTGGTGCACCTGTCTTTGGTCAGTTTTGTTCATTCATCTTTCCAGCACCACTGAAGCTCCATCAGGTTGGATGGGGAGCGTCGGTGCATAGACATTTTCAGATCTCTCCATAGATGTCCAATGAGATTCAGGACTTGGCTCTGGCTGGGCCACTCAAGGACATCCACAGAGTTGTCCTGAAGCCACTCCTTTGATATCTGTGTGCTTAGGGTCATTGTCCTGCTGAAAGATGAACCGTTGCCTCAGTCTGAAGTCAAGAGCGCTCTGGAGCAGGTTTTCATCCATGATGTCTCTGTACATTGCTGCATTCAGCTTTCCCTCAATCCTGACTAGTCTCCCAGTTCCTGCTGCTGAAAAACGTCCACCACAGCATGATGCTGCCACCATGCTTCACTGTAGGGATGGTGCCTGGTTTCCTCTCACACCAAAGAGTTCAATCTTTGTCTCATCAGACCAGAGAATTTTTCTTATGGTCTGAGAGTCCTTCAGGTACCTTTTGGCAAACTCCAGGCGGGCTGCCATGTGCCTTTTACTAAGGAGTGGTTTCCGTCTGGTCACTCTACCATACAGGCTTTATTGGTGAATTGCTGCAGAGATGGGTGTCCTTCTGGAAGGTTCTCCTTTCTCCATAGAGGATTGCTGGAGCTCTGACAGAGTGACCATTGGGTTCTTGGTTACCTCCCTGACTAAGGCCCTTCTCCCCCGATCGCCCAGTTTAGATGGGTGGCCAGTTCTAGGAAGAGTCCTGGTGGCTCTGAACGTCTTCCATTTATGGATGATAGAGGCCACTGTGCTCATTGGGACCTTCAAAGCAGCAGAAATGTTTCTGTACCCTTCCCCAGATTTGTGCCTCGAGACAATCCTGTCTCAGAGGTCTACAGACAATTCCTTTGACTTCATGCTTGGTTTGTGCTCTGACATACACTGTCAACTGTAGGACAGGTGTGTTCCTTTCAAAATCATGTCCAATCAACTGAATTCACCGCAGGTGGACTCCAGTTAAGCTGTAGAAACATCTCAGGGATAATCAGTGGAAACAGGATGCACCTGAGCTCAATTTTGAGCATCATGTCAAAGGCTGTGAATACTTATGTACGTGTGATTTTTTTTCTAGTTTATTATTATTATTATTATTATTATTATTATTATTAATAAATTTGCAAAAATCTCAAACTTTTTTCATATCATCATTATGGGGTACTGTGTGCGGAATCGTGAGGAAATTAATTAATTTCATCCATTTTGGAATAAGACTGTAACATAACAAAATGTGGAAAAAGTGAAGCGCTGTGAATACTTTCCAAATGCGCTGTATAATACCAGAAACAGCACTGAACCAGAAGATGATACTCTCATTTTACCAGTCAATTTACGGTCCTATCCTCATCTATGGTCATGAACTGTGGATAAGGACTGAAAAAATAAAGTTGTGGATACAAGTAGTGGAAAGGATACCCTTTAATATAACATCTCAATCATCACTTTTACAGCCTTTTTTTTTAAAGGACACGTCAGGGGATGGACAAGAACATTTACAAGTCACTGATTATCTGTGGTTGTTCATTTAAATCAATCAATGAATAAAAAAGTATGGTAGTGTATGCTTCTTAAGAGCAGGTTCACTTTCAAAAAAACTTGAGAGGGAAGCTTTCAAAAGCCCACTGCTTACTCTGAAAGAGTCATAAGTTGCTGTGGATGTGATTGAAGAAACTGGGCACAAAGGGTAACATCTGTGTGTTGCTTTATCGGTTACTGTTTCAGAGGAGAGTAGCACAAACAAGGACTCATCCATCCATCCATCCATTTTCTTCCACTTTATCCGGAGTCGGGTCGCGGGGGCAGCAGCTCAAGCAAAGCCGCCCAGACCTCCCGATCCACACACACCTCCCCCAGCTCCTCCGGGGGAACCCCAAGGCATTCCCAAGCCAGCCGAGAGATGTAGTCCCTCCAGCGTGTCCTGGGTCTTCCCCGGGGCCTCCTCCCAGTGGGACGTGCCCGGAACACCTCTCCAGCGAGGCGTCCAGGGGGCATCCGGAAAAGATGCACGAGCCACCTCAACTGACTCCTTTCGACGTGGAGGAGCAGTGGCTTGACTCCGAGCTCCTCCCAAGTGACCAAGCTCCTCACCCTATCTCTAAGAGAGTGCCCAGCCACCCTGCGGAGGAAACTCATCTCGGCGGCTTGTACTTGCGATCTCGTTCTTTCGGTCATGAGCCAAATCTCATGACCATAGGTGAGGATCGGAACGTAGATCGATCGGTAAATCGAGAGCTTTGCCCCCCTACTCAGCTCTCTCTTCACCACGACGGTCCGATACAGCGAGTCCGATTCACTGCAGATGCTGCACCGATCCGTCTCGATCTCACGCTCCATCCGTCCCTCACTCGTGAACAAGACCCCGAGATACTTAAACTCCTCCACTTGAGGCAAGGACATTCCACCGACCTGAAGAGGGCAAAGCACCTTTTTCCGGTCGAGAACCATGGCCTCGGATTTGGAGGTGCTGATTTTCATCCCAGATGCTTCACACTCGGCTGCAAACCGCCCCATTGCACTCTGAAGGTCCTGATTTGACGAAGCCAACAGAACCACATCGTCCGCAAACAGCAGAGACGAGATTCTGTGGTTCCCAAACCAGACCCCCTCTACACCCTGGCTGCGCCTAGAAATTCTGTCCATAAAAATAATGAACAGAACCGGTGACAAAGGGCAGCCCTGGCGGAGGCCAACGTGCACTGGAAACAGGTTTGACTTACTACCAGCAATGCGAACCAAGCTCCTGCTGCGGTCGTACAGAGATCGGATAGCCCTTAGCAAAGGACCCCGGACCCCGTACTCCCGGAGCACTCCCCACAGGGTGCCCCGAGGAACACGGCCGAACACCTTCTCCAGATCCACAAAACACATGTGGACTGGTTGAGCGAACTCCCATGAACCCTCGAGCACCCGATGGAGCGTGTAGAGCTGGTCCAGTGTGCCGCAACCAGGACAAAAACCACACTGCTCCTCCTGAATCCGAGGTTCGACCATCGGTCGAATTCTCCTCTCCAGTACTCTGGAATAGACCTTACCGGAGAGGCTGAGGAGTGTGATCCCCCTATAGTTAGAACACACCCTCCGGTCCCCCTTCTTAAACAGAGGGACCACCACCCCGGTCTGCCAATCCAGAGGCACTGTCCCCGATCGCCACACGATGTTGCAGAGGCGTGTCAGCCAAGACAGCCCCACAACATCCAGAGACTTAAGGTACTCAGGACGGATTTCATCCACCCCAGGAGCCTTGCCACCGAGGAGCTTTCTAACCACCTCAGTGACTTCGGCCTGGGTAATGGATGAGTCCGCCTCTGAGTCCCCAGTCTCTGCTTCCTCTTCGGAAGACGTGACGATGGGATTGAGGAGATCCTCGAAGTACTCCTTCCACCGCCCGACAACATCCCCAGTCAGGGTCAACAGCTCCCCACCCGCACCGTAAACAGTGCTGGTGGAGAGCTGCTTCCGCCTCCTGAGGCGTCAGAACGGTTTGCCAGAATCTCTTCGAGGCCCACCAATAGTCCTCCTCCACAGCCTCCCCGAACTCCTCCCAGACCTGAATTTTTGCCTCTGCGACTGCACGGCCTGCGGCATGCTTGGCCTGCTGGTACCTGTCAGCTGCCTCTGGGGTCCCACCTACCAACAACGATAAGTAGGACTCCTTCTTCAGCTTGACGGCATCCCTTACTTCCGGTGTCCACCACCGGGTTCGGGGATTGCCGCCGCGACAGGCACCAGAGACCTTGTGACCACGGCTATGAGCAGCCGCATCGACAATGGAGGTGGAGAACATGGTCCACTCGGACTCCATGTCTCCAACATCCCCCGGGATCTGGGAGAAGCTCTCCCGGAGGTGGGAGTTGAAGACCTTGCTGACAGAGGGTTCCGCCAGTCGTTCCCAGCAGACCCTCATGATACGTTTGGGCCTGCCAGGTCTGACCGGCTTCCTACCCTCCCAGCGGATCCAACTCACCTCCAGGTGGTGATCAGTCGACAGCTCTGACCCTCTCTTCGCTCGAGTGTCTGAGACACGTGGCCGAAGGTCAGATGATATGACTACAAAGTCGATCATCGACCTCCGGCTCAGGGTGTCCTGGTGCCACGTGCACTTATGGACACACTTGTGCTCGAACATGGTGTTTGTGATGGACAAACTGTGACTAGCACAGAAGTCCAACAACTGAACACCACTCGGGTTCAGATCGGGGAGGCCGTGCTTCCCGATCACCCCCTCCAGGTCTCACTGTCGCCGTCCACGTGGGCGTTGAAATCCCCCAGGAGAACAATGGAGTCCCCAGTCGGAGCGCTATCTAGTACCCCTCCCAGGGACTCCAGGAAGGTCAGGTACTCTGCACTGCTGCCCGGCCCGTAGGCCGAGACAACGGTGAGAGACCTGTCCCCGACCCGAAGGCGTAGGGACGCGACCCTCTCGTTCACCGGAGTGAACTCCAACACTTGGCGACTGAGCTGGGGAGCAATAAGTAATGCGACCCTAGCTCTCCGCCTCTCCCCGTGGGTGACGCCAGAAAAATGAAGCGTCCAGCCCCTCTCCAGGAGTTGGGTACCAGAGCCCAAGCTGTGCGTGGAGGTGAGCCCGACTATCTCTAGTCGGTCTCTCTCAACCTCCCACACAAGCTCAGGCTCCTTCCCCCCTAGCGAGGTGACATTCCACGTCCCAACAGCCAGGGGCTGTGAGCATGGACTGGGCCGCCGGGCCACCCGCCCTCGACCGCCACCCAATCCTCTCTGCACCCGACCCCCATGGTCCCCTCTGCAGGTGGTGAACCCACAGGAGGGCGGGCCCACGTCACTCTTTTGGGCTGAGCCCGGCCGGGCCCCATGGGCTAAGGCCCGACCACCAGGCGCTCACGCACGAGTCCCAACCCCAGGCCAGGCTCCAGGGTGGGACCCTGGCTCCGCCATACCGGGCGACGTCTCGGTCCTTGATCTTTTACTGGTCATGGAGGTTCTGAACTGCCCTTAGTCTGACCCGTCACCTAGGACCTGTTTGCCTTGGGAGACCCTACAGGGAGCACAAAGCCCCCGACAACATAGCTCCTAGGATCATCTGGGTACGCAAACTCCCCCACCACAATAAGGTGGCAGCTAGAGGGGGAGAAAACAAGGACTCAAAAAAAAAAAAAAACCCTGAAAAATTGAAAACTGAAATTTCAGGTTGTCTTTTGAACAATATTGTTCTTTGTGTCACTAAATGATGAAGCAACAGACAGAAGTTGCCCTATGCCCAGTTTCTCCCGTCACATCCACAGGAGCTTGTAACTCTGACATGTCACTTTTTGTAAGCCTCCCTCACAATTGTGGTTCGTTTACACATGACTTGTCAACTCAGACATAATGCAGTTACTGAGAGGTGACAGTTTTGAATCACTTAATGTTTAATTGCTATTGCACAGGAAACTGGCCACTTTTGTTGTAGGCTGTACGTTTGTAACACAGAATTCATTCATAATCACAAGAACGCATCAACTTGCATGAAGACTGACAGAAACATATAACAGGCTGTCAGCAGACATGCTCAAAGTTGTGGATTACATTGATTAGACAGTCTAGATTTTTATAACAAGGTGTCAGTGATGTCTTTTTTTTTTTAAATACAACTGCTTCACCCTTTCAGTTGTATAAACCTGACGTCACTGATCTCAATGATCTCTGACTGGGAACCAAAGAATCGCATCAAAAACTATCTGCAGTCCAGGTCAAAAAAGCACTTATTGGATTAGTTGGTTATTTGATGAAGTGCGCCTTAAAAATTCCCATTCTGTGGCTGTTTCTGGATTATGGGTACCCTGTCAGTGCTTGACTTTGCCTTCTTTTCCAGGTGCTGGTGAGTCGGGGAAAAGCACCATTGTTAAACAAATGAAGTAAGTAAACCTAGTCTTATAGAGAGGCACTCACAAGTGTACATACCTTCACCAAAACAGTTTACCAAGTTAAAAAGTACATCTTAGTTTTGATTCTGCAGCTACACTCTCCTCCTAAAAGGCTGTTAGATAACATCTGTGCTAATTCCTTATTTTATGTTAGTTATCAAGTGTTTGCTTTAGTTTTCTGTTTAATAAAATCTAGAACCTGGTTTAAAGTTTCAACACGAGTTAAGTTTCACTTCCATCACACGTGCAAGTTACAGATACAGGGAGGGCTCCCCCTGTTTGCGAGAGCCAGTAACACTAGAATTGTGAGACTAAGCCACACCCACTGTAACGCCCCATTTTCTGGGTCCATTCAGGAGATGGATGCTGTCTGTGGGGACCCCGGCCCAGTTTCAACGTGACCTTCAATAAATACAGAATGAGGAATATATTGATGATGTGGTTCTTTGTAAGGGGCAGTAAATTACATAAAAAGCCTGGAGAAATTACAAGACCAACACATGTATTTGTCAGCACTTAACAGCCAGATACATTAAATACAATAAAATCACTAGAGCGTACTGAAGAAAGAGACAAAGATGCAATGGAGATGCAATACAAAGTTACAAACATAACAATGTGAGTTAAATGGATAACATGCAAAGAAGACATAAGGCAGGTCAAGAGACCTCATTCAATAATGATGTTAATCATAATAGTAATATATAAATATGGCAGCATGTAATAAATAATGATAGAACATATCTACATACATATAAATATGATATACAAATATGGTAAAGTATGAATATGGTAATAAATATGGTGTGTGTGTGTGTGTGTGTGTATGTATATATATATATATATATATATATATATATATATATATATATATATATATATATATATATATATATATATATATATATACACGAGGTCTGTTAGAAAAGTATCCGACCTTATTATTTTTTTCAAAAACCATATGGATTTGAATCACGTGTGATTGCGTCAGCCAAGCTTGAACCCTCGTGCGCATGCGTGAGTTTTTTCATGCCTGTCGGTTGCTTCATTCGCCTGTGAGCAGGATTTGAGTGAGGTGTGGTCCACCCCTCTCGTATATTTTTTATTGCGAATAAATGTCTGAACGATTTGGATCTTTGCTGCATCAATTTTTTTCCAGAAACTGTAAGAGACCTCCAGCTGGACGCCGTTCGAAAAATTAATATGGCTTTCAGGGACGATTTTATGGGGATTAAACAGATTAAGGAGTGTTACTGCCCCTTTAAGGACGGCCCACAACTGCTGAGAGCGCAGCGCGCTCCCAGCCCCCATCGACAGGCTGACACCCCGCACAAACAACCAGATCATTTCCAACGTGAAAGCTTTGTTGATAAGGGACCTCGTCTGACTTTCACAAAAAGGCAGAAGATGTGGACATCAGCACTTTTTCGGCACATTCCAGTGTTACAGGAGTTTTTGTCATGGAAAGAGGAGCGGAGGGACGCGCCACGGAGCCGTTCATTACGCGGGACAAAACCACCTCGGTGTTGGTCTCACAGGACGGCTTTTGGGTGGATTTCAGACGGCTATCAGTTGCTTTTCAATCAATCAATCAATTTTATTTATATAGCGCCAGATCACAACAAACAGTTGCCCCAAGGCGCTTTATATTGTAAGGAAAGGCCATACAATAATTACGTAAAAACCCCAACGGTCAAAACGACCCCCTGTGAGCAAGCACTTGGCGACAGTGGGAAGGAAAAACTCCCTTTTAACAGGAAGAAACCTCCAGCAGAACCAGGCTCAGGGAGGGGCAGTCTTCTGCTGGGACTGGTTGGGGCTGAGGGAGAGAATCAGGAAAAAGACATGCTGTGGAGGGGAGCAGAGATCAATCACTAATGATTAAATGCAGAGTGGTGCATACAGAGCAAAAAGAGAAAGAAACACTCAGTGCATCATGGGAACCCCCCAGCAGTCTAAGTCTATAGCAGCATAACTAAGGGATGGTTCAGGGTCACCTGATCCAGCCCTAACTATAAGCTTTAGCAAAAAGGAAAGTTTTAAGCCTAATCTTAAAAGTAGAGAGGGTGTCTGTCTCCCTGATCTGAATTGGGAGCTGGTTCCACAGGAGAGGAGCCTGAAAGCTGAAGGCTCTGCCTCCCATTCTACTCTTACAAACCCTAGGAACTACAAGTAAGCCTGCAGTCTGAGAGCGAAGCGCTCTATTGGGGTGATATGGTACTATGAGGTCCCTAAGATAAGATGGGACCTGATTATTCAAAACCTTGTAAGTAAGAAGAAGAATTTTAAATTCTATTCTGGAATTAACAGGGAGCCAATGAAGAGAAGCCAATATGGGTGAGATATGATCTCTCCTTCTAGTCCCCGTTAGTACTCTAGCTGCAGCATTTTGAATTAACTGAAGGCTTTTCAGGGAACTTTTAGGACAACCTGATAATAATGAATTACAATAGTCCAGCCTAGAGGAAATAAATGCATGAATTAGTTTTTCAGCATCACTCTGAGACAAGACCTTTCTAATTTTAGAGATATTGCGTAAATGCAAAAAAGCAGTCCTACATATTTGTTTAATATGCGCATTGAATGACATATCCTGATCAAAAATGACTCCAACACTCGCGATGCACGATGGAGCCGCTCCTCTTTCCATGACAAAAACTCCTGTAACAGTGGAATGTGCTGTTCATTTCTAAACTGGACGCTGTCTTGATCCGGTATGTCGTCTGACTAGCAGAGGAATTGTGAAAAGATGTGGACATCAGCATTTTTTCGGCACATTGAGACAGACGTGCGGAGGAGTTCCGCGCGTCGCGGTGGAGCTGCATGGCGCAAAGCAAGGCCGTGATGAAGCCTTCCAGGACATGTTGGGGCAGGTCCAGCTCATGCACAATCACAATCGGCTAATCTCACGACTGAAAAGCAACCGGAATCCATCTGAAATCCACCTTTAAGCTGTCCTGTGAGACCAACACCGAGGTGGTTTTGTCCCGCGTAATGAACGGCTCCGTGGCGTGTCCCTCCGCTTTTCTTTCCACGAAAAAAACTCCTGTTACAGTGGAATGTGCCGAAAAAGTGCTGATGTCCACGACTTCTGCCTTTTTGTGAAAGTCAGACGAGGTCCTGGATCAACAAAGCCTTCACGTTGGAAATGATCTGGTTGTTTCAGCGGGGTCTGAGCATGTCGATCGGCGCTGGGAGCGCGCCGCGCTCTCAGCAGTTGTAGGCCCTCCTTAAAGCGGCAGTAACACTCCTTAATCTGTATAATCCCCATAAAATCGTCCCTGAAAGCCATATTAATTTTCCGAACGGTGTCCACCTGGAGGTCTCTCACAGTTTCTGGAAAAAAATTGATGCAGCAAAGCTCCAAATTGTTCAGACATTTATTTGCAATAAAAATCCGACGAGAGGGGTGGACCACTGCTCACTCAAAGCCTGCTCACAGGCGAATGACGCAACCGACAGGCGTGAAAAAACTCACGCATGCGCACGAAGGTTCAAGCTTGGCTGATGCAATCACACGTGATTCAAATCCATATGGTTTTTGAAAAAAATAAAAAGGTCAGATACTTTTCTAACAGACCTCGTATGTATATAAATAGATATATATATATCTATAAATAATCAGGTCACATATCGTATAGGATGTAGTCAATATACGCAGGAATTCTGACATATTGGTGCACAGTAAAATCACCAGTGTTAAAATTAACACTGACAGTGAACATATGGTCCCACTCTGGCCAGAGTAGGACCATATGTATACTGGCAGTGTTATTTTAACACTGTCAGTGTTAGTTTTACACTGGTGATTTTACTGTGTGTGTAAAGTGCAAACTATGAATGCTAGCTTAAGACCAGTTTGGTGACCATAGGTTAACAGGGAGGTATAAGGAGAAGAGTCTAATAATAGTCATCTAACAGAGGCACGGGGCCTAACAGACAGATAAATTGTAGAGTCTGATGATATCAAGCACAAACAATTTCCTGTAACATTCCTTTAAACAACAGAGTTTTGTGCAAGAAATTTTGCCAGAATTCCATCCCTTATTACCTCCTCCAGGGAGGTGAGCTTAGTGCTTACAACAGGCCTGGTTTTGTTGATGAGTTTGGTCTTTCTGTTGGCATCTTTTCAAACCAACACAATATAGGAAAGAAAATGGTGCTTGCTACGACAGACTGATTAAACATCTGGAGCACGCTGTGGCAGATGTTGAAGGACCTGAGCCTCCTCAGGAAATAAAATCAGCTTAGACCTTCTTGTAGACAGCCTCTGTGTCAGGGGACAGCTCCAATTTATTGTCCAGTTGATACCTAAATAAACTTGACGATAAGCTGAAGTGGTAAACTCACGTTTAATTGTGATCCTCAAGCACATGCAGACAGGAGTAGCCAGGAATTGCACCCACAACTCTATGGTTGATTGGCAACCTGTTCTCCCACCTGAGCTCCATCCACTCTGTCAACAGCAGAATAATAATAAAAAAAAAATCCTTAAGTTTGCACATCTGCATTTTCAAATCCAGAAGTCTATACGGGCCAAAGCTCCTTGAACTGCTTCAAGTGAGGCTGTTCAAAATCTGCATCTGTGCTTGTCTTTGCGTAGTTAACACTGACTGACAGCTGGGCGTGGCTTTGAACACACCACACGTTGGTGCTCTGAGCAGGTATCAGCTCCATCTTGCACACAGTTATATCCAAAAACAACAGATGTTCTCCACCATTTTCGTGGTTTTATGTCATTTGACAGCTAAGGCTTGTTTAGTGACCACAAAAAACACACACACACCTGTTCACTGCAATAAAAATCCAACAGTCCTGGAACAATGCTCTGTCACTGACAGTGCCCATTTAGCTCCATGGCCTTTTAGGAGGCTGATGATGTTATGATTGATGTGTATATAAGTCAAACAATGCCTTATTTCTATTTGCACATTTTCAGATGTGTTTATCTAAAGTGCCTTAGTGTGCACATTTGAAATGGTGCGTCACATTCTCACTTATGCACACATGCATGCTTGCGTGCAAGGTCCTAACCTGTACACAGCTTAATATCAGGCTTAAGGACACTCAAAAACACTTTGTAGAAACACGTTTGAATATAATGCAACACAAGATTTGCACAAAGTGTCATTAAAAAGCCGCAACAAAACCATTCTTACGTTGAGAGTCATTGCAGTGCTGTTTGTCTTGGGGCGGTCTCCTAAGTCATGAGAAATTGGCCCCACGGACAACTTGGCCTGTGTTAGCAGTAACAGTAGGGTTAGCCCAGTTCACACCTGTGGCTAAGTTCACACAAGGCTGAATTCTCCTGCATCCCTCTCCTATTGTTGATTTTTGTAGCCAGTTGGGGCCAGAAAAGAAGTTTATCTGTAGTAAAAGTAGCGTTGTTGAACACGATAATTAATCGGAAAAATTTTTCAGAGGTTGGGTTAAATTATGAACCATAAATCGTGAATAATATGATTTAACTGGTGCACACTGGGTGTGCCCTTGTGTAAAATTAGGTGAAAGTGGACAAGCATGTAATGGTGTTAAGGGGACTTCCTGTTCTCTGAACAGAAGCCTCCTTCTGATCCACTGCAACATACAATCCATACATCCAAAAGCATGTTGTACATTTTGAGATGTTAACAGAAACATTTTAGCATTTTGTTGAAGTGTGGGGAAAAAAAAAAATAGAAGCAGTGATTTGTACCTGTGCAAAAACAATCACGCAATGGGCATATTTGGGTACTTGGGTGTATTTGCAACTCAGTCTCACAATTTTTTTTTCGTGCTCCATCGCAAAACAAGACAAATTTTCGTGACGGGGTTTTTTTTATTTTACTATTACTAACCCTACCCCTAACCATAACCTAACCCTGCTACTTCGTGCAGCCGTCATGCGATGTATTAGAAAACATTTGTGCTCCCGTTACAAAAATTTAGCACTTTTCATGACAGTATCACGAACCAATAGATTAATGTATAGTTTGTGATGCTGAATCACGGCATGCTGTGAGATATTGTAGTGTATTTGGTAATATTCGTTCACCCTTGTATGTAAGCAGATATAAAATAGAAGGTAACACATTGTTTTTTGTTTTAATTTGGGTCCAAGTACCCCAGTTTTAAAACTGGTCCAGAAATTGGGGCCAGCAATTGGAAACCATCCTTACCGTTGAGGTGCATCTATTTTTCTGGCTAATTTGTGTATTACCAGCCGATGAGGTTTCATGCGTTACACATTGAAAAGCTCTTTTTCCCAAAATCCAGGATTCTGCATCAAGGTGGTTACACCAAAGAGGAGCAGATGGAGTTTAAATCAATCATCTACGGTAACATCCTGCAGTCTGCTCTGGCTATCATCAGAGGCATGGAGATGCTTGGCATCGACTTTGGCTCACCGTCTGCACAGGTCTCATACCACACCTAATAACACAGTTCTCAAACTGATTCCAGACATGACCAAAGGGGTGCAGATTTTCTTTGCACCCACCCACATTTCACTGATTAACTGATTCCATCTGCTTAAAGTGATGTTACTCAGTGAAATCAGCTGGTGGAGTGGGTGGTTGCAAAGAAAACCTGCACCCTCTTGGCCCTTTCTGGAATCAGTTTGAGACTCTGCCTAATCATGTTTGCTTAACATTTATATCACATCCTGCTATTCAGCTCAATTCTTACTTTCTCCTATAGGAGGATGCACAAAAGCTGCAGAATTTGTCCGACTCCATCGAGGAAGGCACATTGCCCTCTGAGCTGGCCGAAGTCATCAAGAAACTGTGGAAAGACTCTGGTGTGCAGAATGGATTCGAGAGGGCCGCTGAGTACCAACTTAATGACTCCGCTGGCTAGTGAGTGCACGGCCAGAATGCACAGTAAAACTGAACAAAGGCAACGCGTTGAAGTCTGACTGTCGTGCTGTTCATTCCAAACTCCACAGCTACCTCAACGAAATGGATAGAATCTGCAAGTCGGACTACTGCCCCACTGAGCAGGATGTGCTGCGGTCTCGAGTCAAAACCACCGGCATCATTGAAGAGCAGTTTGCCTGCAAAGAGCTGCACTTCAGGTGAAGGAATCAAAAATAGTAGCCTTCAGCAACAAGTCCGTTAGCACAGGTTGGACCAGTTAGGCTTTCGACTGACTTTTTGGTCTGTCTCTGTTTTGCACAGGATGTTTGACGTGGGCGGTCAGAGGTCGGAGAGGAAGAAGTGGATCCACTGTTTTGAGGGTGTAACGTGCATCATCTTCTGTGGAGCTCTCAGTGCGTATGACATGGTACTTGTAGAAGATGACGAAGTGGTGAGTTGGGACCTCATTGTTCTATTGTAAAGCATTTAAAGAAAAAGGTGTCAGGCAGTGACCCTTGCTGATCCGCTCTGAATCTTTCAGAACCGCATGCACGAATCCCTCCACCTATTCAACAGTATCTGCAACCACAGGTTCTTCGCACTGACCTCCATTGTGCTTTTCCTCAACAAGAAGGATCTTTTCGAAGACAAGATCAAGAAAGTCCATCTGAGCATCTGCTTCCCAGACTATGACGGCAAGTCCACCTGACGCCAACACTTATGTCACACATGTTACACATCTGTCATGATGTCTAACATTTGTGTGAGAGTCACATCCAACAACCGTGAGAACATTAACTGGTCTAACATACACACATATATCCCCCCCCCCCCCCCCCCCCCCAAAAAGACCCAAAACAAAAACATTTTGCAACAAATTGTGGGAAAAGATCAGAAAGTTATGTTAAAAGGGTCATATTGTGCAACATGAGTTTTACTCCACTCAGTTGTTATATACGTATATAGTAAATATGGTTGGAGTTTCATGTGAAAACATCCTCAAAAGTCACGCAGTTTGGAGACAGTGTACGTAGACAGTAACTTTCACTTCATGGAGTCCATATCTCTGTTCCTGCTTTCCCACTGAGCTTGTCTGAGGTCTGTCTGACACACACACACGAGGTGGGGTATGAAGAGCAGCTTCTTTCCATTTAAAGTGACAGTTAGCTCTACCTATGGCAGAGGTAAACATGTCCCATCAAGGGACAAGAAGGTGCAGGTTTTTATTGCAAACAATCATCTCAGCAGGTGATTTCACTGATAAACATAACTTTCAGCTTCACTTTTATACAACCTTTATTCCCTGCAATTAGTAAAGCAAGCACAGGATGAATGGCAGTAGAGGAGGATTTGCTTTCACCAAACCATCAAATCTAGCAAATTGTAGCTAAATGCTCAGGTCTTTTTAAGAAAATCTTCCTCTGTACCACTTCATCATGATGCTGTGTAACTGGGGACACAAAATGCAAAACATGCACTATGCGCAATTTCTTCAATCACAGCCACAGAAGCCTGTAACTTCTTCCGGGTTGTCTGGGTGTCTTGGTGGCTTTCCTCACTCTTCTCCTTCTTGCACAGTCACTCAGTTTTTGGGAAATGAGTGACTGTGCAAGAATTGTTGTGAATAAATAATTGTTGTAAATAAAGTTCAAGACACATTCAGCGACTTGGAAATGTTCATGTATCCATCCCCTGACTAGTCTGAGGGAAACTGGCAATAAAACTGATTATTTAAACGTATTCTACCAAACTGTTCCATTATGTATGTAACCCATCACCTTGGCGTTCATATTTTTAATTAATTCATATCAAGTTGTAGAGATTTACTTTACGTTTGAGTTTAAGGAAGAAAATTTTAGAATTTTTTTATGTTGAGAAGCCTGATTTACTTTTTGTATCTGAAATGGAATAAACAAATTAAAATGTGTGAAATATGAAGGGGCCCAATACATTTGGAGCACACTGTAATAGACAGCAAAGAGTGGTAAACCATATGTCTGCTATGACTTCCCATGAACACCAAATTCTTTTGGGTGAACTACAGTATCCTATAGTTTTATCAGAATGACAATTCAGTCCATTTATCAACTGGTTATTTTTGTAGTTTGTTGTTTGTTCAATGCTAAGTAAACAGGTTTTTTTAATTCTACAACTAATTAAAGATAATTCTTTTCCCCAATACAACACAATTACAACCCCTGGCAATAATTATGGAATCACCGGCCTCGGAGGATGTTCATTCAGTTGTTTAATTTTGTAGAAAAAAAGCAGATCACAGACATGACACAAAACTAAAGTAATTTCAAATAGCAACTTTTTGGCTTTAAGAAACACTATAAGAAATCAAGAAAAAAAGATTGTGGCAGTCAGTAACGGTTACTTTTTTAGACCAAGCAGAGGAAAAAAATATGGACTCACTCAATTCTAAGGAATAAATTATGGAATCATCCTGTAAATTTTCATTCCCAAAACTAACACCTGCATCAAATCACATCTGCTTGTTAGTCTGCATCTAAAAAGGAGTGATCACACGTTGGAGAGCTATTGCACCAAGTGGACTGACATGAATCATGGCTCCAACACGACAGATGTCAATTGAAACAAAGCAGAGGATTATCAAACTCTTAAAAGAGGGTAAATCATCACACAATGTTGCAAAAGATATTGGTTGTTCACAGTCAGCTGTGTCTAAACTCTGGACCAAATACAAACAACATGGGAAGGTTGTTAAAGGCAAACATACTGGTAGACCAAGGAAGACATCAAAGCGTCAAGACAGAAAACTTAAAGCAATATGTCTCAAAAATTGAAAATGCACAACAAAACAAATGAGGAACGAATGGGAGGAAACTGGAGTCAACGTCTGTGACCGAACTGTAAGAAACCGCCTAAAGGAAATGGGATGTACATACAGAAAAGCTAAATGAAAGCCATCATTAACACCTAAACAGAAAAAAACAAGGTTACAATGGGCTAAGGAAAAGCAATCGTGGACTGTGGATGACTGGATGAAAGTCATATTCAGTGATGAATCTCGAATCTGCATTGGGCAAGCTGATGATGCTGGAACTTTTGTTTGGTGCCGTTCCAATGAGATTTATAAAGATGACTGCCTGAAGAGAACATGTAAATTTCCACAGTCATTGATGATATGGGGCTGCATGTCAAGTAAAAGCACTGGGGAGATGGCTGTCATTACATCATCAATAAATGCACAAGTTTACGTTGATATTTTGGACACTTTTCTGATGTTTGGGGATGATGAAATCATTTTTCAAGATGATAATGCATCTTGCCATAGAGCAAAAACTGTGAAAACATTCCTTGCAAAAAGACACATAGGGTCAATGTCATGACATAGGGTCAGTGTCAACGAGCAGATGTGATTTGATGCAGGTGTTAGTTTTGGGGATGGAAATTTACAGGGTGATTCCATAATTTATTCCTCAGAATTGAGTGAGTCCATATTTTTTTCCTCTGCTTTGTCTAAAAAAGTAACCGTTACTGACTGTCACAATCTTTTTTCTTGATTTCTTATAGTGTTTCTTAAAGCCAGAAAGTTTCCATTTGAAATGACTTTAGTTTTGTGTCATGTCTGTGATCTGCTTTTTTTCTACAAAATTAAACAACAGAATGAACATCCTCCGAGGCCAATGATTCCATAACTTTTGCCAGGGGTTGTATATGTGATATCACATTGTCTAATTTTTGAAATTACTGGCAATATTTAAAAAATTCAAATTTGGTTTTTAATTTGCAAATAAATAATTAAGTAAAAAGCACATTTATACAGAAACAATATTGGATGTTCAGACATCTGCATACCACTGTGTATGTGGAAAAAAAAGTGTCTAAAATTCCATATTATTCCTTTGACTAAATTAGTGTTCATTATACGCACAGTGTCAATGTTGAACAAGCAGAAGTGCTGATGTGAGCCTAAAAAACAAACAAACAAAAAAAACCAACAAAAATAAACAAACAAATGCCCCTTCATATCAAACTGTTCTCATCTTCACATTTGGTTTCTTGTAGGTCCCAACACGTATGACGATGCCAGTGCTTACATTAAGACACAGTTTTTGGACCTGAACATGAAGAAGGGTGTGAAGGAAATCTACTCTCACATGACTTGTGCCACAGACACGAGGAATGTCGAAATAGTGTTCAATGCTGTGACGGACATCATCATCAAAGAAAACCTCAAAGATTGTGGTCTTTTTTAAGCAGCTCCTGAGTCAACAGAGGTGCGTAGTGATGACACTCTCCAGGACTTAGTTAATGTGAAGTAATAAGATCCAGATGTGACCAGAGACCCCTAGAAACTCAATTTAAACCTCATTCACCAACTCATATCAGGCCGCTGCACGTTACCAAGCAACATGACGAAAAAAACTCAAACCACACAGACAGGTTTGGACTCTGGAGATCTGCTGAAAATGATAAATACATATTTAGCTTGTTTGTGATTAAATGACAACTCAATTACTGCTTCTCAAAGCCAGATGTGAACGTAGATCCTCCAACTAACCCTAAAGCCATGAAAGTTCCAAATTATCACGACTTTAGAATTTCATGCAGAAGTGAAACAGATTTCAATGTTTCTGAATAAAAATTTTTTTCTTTGCTTTGCAGAACTTTCTTTCCTATTTTAACCCCTCACATACTGGCATGAACTGAGAAGTGCACTGACACTGCAGAGGTTCCTCATTTGGTTGTGTTCATGCTGTCCTTTCCACACCAAGCCTCCCAGTTCTGCTGTGAGCAAATCACCAACTCAACAGCACATTACTGCAATGCAGGGCACATCCAGCAGAGGTGAAACCACTAGGAAGTCACCATGGTGTTAAGGACAAACAGGTTTTGTAAAGTAGAGAATTTGTCTCACAGCAGAAGCTGCTGTATAAAGTTCAAACAGTTGCCCACGTGGTCCCCGCTGCTTGCTTTTGACTATTATGACTTTTAGTTGCAATTAAAAACACACACTGTCAAACAAATGCAGAGATGAAACTTTTATGAGGAATGGCAGATTTATGTGTGCAGAGCAAACAGTCATTTATAACAGACATTGTTATTTTGTCAGGGTACTGCAATGAATATCTGAATATCCATCGACTATCCAACCTCCAACTAATGTCACCGCCGTTGTCAGGGCGTGTTTAACTACCGTGCATCCGGAAAGCATTCACAGCACTTCACTTTCTTCACATTTTGTTAGGTTACAGTCTTATTCCAAAATGGAGTAAATTAATTTTATCCCTCAAGATACTCACAAAACTCCATAATAACAACACGTAAAAAGATTTTTTTTTAACTTTTGCAAATTTATTACAAATAAAAAAACAAAGAAATCACGCGTACATAAGTATTCACACCATTTGCTCAGTACTTTGTTGATGCACCTTTGGCAGCAGTTACAGCCTGAAGTCTTCTTCAATATGATGCCACAAGCTTGGTGCACCTATCTTTGGGCAGTTTTGCCAATTCCTCTTTGCAGCACCTCTCAAGCTCCATCAGGTTAGACAGAGTGCCTCAGTGCCAGGGATGCTGAAGAGGGGACAATATGGAGAAGGATTCTAGGGGCCCATGATTGACAGGGGCCCTGAATACAATGATAATACTGACAAAATAATAGCCCAGTAAGATTTGTTTTCATGGGGCCCAGAATCCCTGGCGGTGCCCCTGCTTGGTGCAAAGCCATTTTCTGATCTCTCCAGAGATGTTCAGTCCACTCCTTTGATATCTTGGCTTTGTGTTTAGGGTCATTGTACTGCTGAAAGATGAACTGTCACCCCAGTCTGATGTCAAGAGTACTCTGGAACAGGTTTTCATCCAGGATGTCTCTGTACATTGCGGCATTCATCTTTCCCTCATTCCTGACTAGTCTCCAAGTTCCTGCCACTGACAAATATCCCCACAGCATGATGCTGCCACCACCATGCTTCACTGTAGGGATGGTGCCTGGTTTCCTTCAAGCATGACGCCTGGCATTCACAACAAAGTGTTCAAATTTTGGCTCATCACACCAGAGAATTTTGTTTCTCATTGTATCCTTCAGGTGCCTTTTGGCAAACTCCAGGTGGGCTGCCATGTGCCTTTTACTAAGGAGTGACTTACGTCTGGCCACTCATACAGGCCTGATTGATGGATTGAAGCAGAGACGTTTGTCCTTCTGCAAATTTCTCTTCTCTCCACAGAGGAATGCTGGAGCTCTGACAGAGTGACCATTGGGTTCTTGGTCACCTCCCTGACTAAGGCACTTCTCCCCCAGTTGCTCAGTTTAGATGGGTGGCCAACTCTAGGAAGAGTCCTGGTGGCTCTGACCTTTTTCCAGTTACAGATGATGGAGGCCACTGTGCTCATTGGGACCTTCAAAGCAGCAGAAATGTTTTTGTACCCTCGTCCAGATTTGTGCCTCGAGACAATCCTGTCTCTGAGGTCTACAGACAATTCCTTTGACTTCATATTTGATTTGTGCTCTGACATGCACTATCATCTTTGGAACCTTATATGTAGACAGGTGTGTGCCTTTACAAATCATGTCCAATCAACTGAATTTAGCCCAGGTGGACTTCAATTAAGCTGTAGAAATATCTCAAGGATGATCAATGGAAACAGGATGCACCTGAGCTCAATTTTGAACTTCATGGCAAAGGCTGTGAATATTTATGTACTGTGATTTCTAATTTTTTGTTGTTGTTGTTTGTTTTTTTAATAAATTTGCAAAAATCTCATAAAATTTTTTGTCATATTGTCATTATGGGGTATTGTGTGTAGAATTTTGTGGGGGAAAAATAATTTCATCCATTTTGGCATAAGGATGTAACATAACAAAATGTGGAAAAAGAGCTATAAATTCTTTCTGGATGCAATGTACTGAAGGACTGTATCAAAAGACAAGCCATGAATAAGAAAATACTAAGTGTGGTAAGCGACTGGATATTGGACACAGTCACTAGAAGCTCCAAAAGCATGGCCTTCAGCAATAAATACAGGTCTTCAAGGCTGATCAATGCAATTTTTGCCACATACCCATCCTTAGCTTATTCAATTAGATGACTGACATCATCAGAGAGGATTGTGCACTTTGGTTGCAGATTTTCTAATGTTTGGCTGCTGTAAACAATTCCTTTCATTCTGCCATTTTCCATCCAACATGGTGGTATACCTGTCTGGGGTGTGGTTAGATGACGTAAGCACATACCGTCTATTGAAGGATTGTATCAAAACACAAGCCACAAATTTAAAAATACTTAGTGTAGTAGGCATTAGCATATGCAGTCACGCTAATGGAAGCGATTATTGCCAACCATGAGGATATGATTTTCATCAATCATGGCTAAAGGTTAGCAGTTGATGCTAGCCATACAGTAGTGTTCAGAATAATAGTAGTGCTATGTGACTAAAAAGATTAATCCAGGTTTTGAGTATATTTCTTATTGTTACATCGGAAACAAGGTACCAGTAGATTCAGTAGATTCTCACAAATCCAACAAGACCAAGCATTCATGATATGCACACTCTTAAGGCTATGAAATTGGGCTATTAGTAAAAAAAAAAAGTAGAAAAGGGGGTGTTCACAATAATAGTAGTGTGGCATTCAGTCAGTGAGTTCGTCAATTTTGTGGAACAAACAGGTGTGAATCAGGTGTCCCCTATTTAAGGATGAAGCCAGCACCTGTTGAACATGCTTTTCTCTTTGAAAGCCTGATGAAAATGGGACGTTCAAGACATTGTTCAGAAGAACAGTGTAGTTTGATTAAAAAGTTGATTGGAGAGGGGAAAACTTATACGCAGGTGCAAAAAAATTATAGGCTGTTCATCTACAATGATCTCCAATGCTTTAAAATGGACAAAAAAAAAAACAGAGACGTGTGGAAGAAAACGGAAAACAACCATCAAAATGGATAGAAGAATAACCAGAATGGCAAAGGCTCACCCACTGATCAGCTCCAGGATGATCAAAGACAGTCTGGAGTTACCTGTAAGTGCTGTGACAGTTAGAAGACGCCTGTGTGAAGCTAATTTATTTGCAAGAATCCCCCACAAAGTCCCTCTGTTAAATAAAAGACGTGCAGAAGAGGTTACAATTTGCCAAAGAACACATCAACTGGCCTAAAGAGAAATGGAGGAATATTTTGTGGCCTGATGAGAGTAAAATTGTTCTTTTTGGGTCCAAGGGCCGCAGACAGTTTGTGAGAGGACCCCCAAACTCTGAATTCAAGCCACAGTTCACAGTGAAGACAGTGAAGCATGGTGGTGCAAGCATCATGATATGGGCATGTTTCTTCTACTATGGTGTTGGGCCTATATATCGCATACCAGGTATCATGGATCAGTTTGGATATGTCACAATACTTGAAGAGGACATGCCCTTGAAATGGGTGTTTCAACAAGACAATGACCCCAAGCACACTAGTAAATGGGCAAAATTTTGGTTCCAAACCAACAAAATTAATGCCTCACAGATGTGAAGAAATCATGAAAAACTGTGGTTATACAACTAAATACTAGTTTAGTGATTCAGAGGATTGCTAAAAAAGCAGTTTGAACATAATAGTTTTGAGTTTGTAGCGTCAACAGCAGATGCTACTATTATTGTGAACACCCCCTTTTCTACTTTTTTTTTTTTTACTAATAGCCCAATTTCATAGCCTTAAGAGTGTGCATATCATGAATGCTTGGTCTTGTTGGATTTGTGAGAATCTACTGGTACCTTGTTTCCCATGTAACAATAAGAAATATACTCAAAACCTGGATTAATCTTTTTAGTCACATAGCACTACTATTATTCTGAACACTACTGTACATGTGCTTTGGATGCCATCATGCAGACGAGGTCATCCTGATGCATTCTGACACTGCTGACCATGTCTCTTGTGACGAGGGCTGAATTGATGCTAACCACAGTTAATGTCACCCACTGCTGGTGTTAATCACAATTTTGTAGCAATAATGTGACATCAACACACCATGTCGACACAGCAAAGTTAAATATAATCTGCAGATTCCTGAAAAACCATCTCTGTAAATGAAAATGCTTTTGATTAACATTTCAATTTTGGTTTGTTTGTAAGGTCAGTAGTCTCAGTGGTCTTGATGTTTAATCTGTAAAAAAAAGTTGTATATCCATTGTACATGTATCATATTTATATAGTAATTTATTGTATTCCAATCACTTAATCAAAGGAATACATTTCAGATCAAAGTAGAGAAAGGCTGCACATACGCATTGTAATTATATTTTGAAAGATAACTAATTCTTCAATCTACATACACTGAACAAAAATATAAATGCAACACTTTTGTTTTTGTTCCCATTTTTCATGAGCTGAACTCAAAAGATCCAAAACATTTTCTGTATACACAAAAGACCTATTTCTCTAAAACATTGTTCACAAATCTGTCTGAATCTGTTTTAGTGCGCACTTCTCCTTTGCCGAGATAATCCATCCGAACTCACAAGTGTGGCATATCAAAATGCTGATTAGACAACATTATTTTACAGGTGTGCCTTCGGTTGGCCATAATAAAAGGCCACTTGGAAATGTGCATTTTGGCTTTATTGGGGGAGGGTAAGAAAACCAGTCAGTATCTGGTGTGACCACCATTTACCTCATGCAGTGCAACACATCTCCTTTGCATTGAGTTGATCAGCAGCCAAACGCTGTTGAATGTGAGCATTTGCCCACTCAAGTCGGTTATGATGATGAATTGCGGTCATGTCCAGACCCAGATGAGGATGACAAGCATGCAGATGGGCTTCACTGAGATGTTTCTGACAGTTTGTGCAGAAATTCTTTGGTTCTACAAACTGATTGTTGCAGTAGCTGTCCAGGTGGCCGGTCTCAGATGATCTTGGAGGTGAACATGCTGGACGTGGAGGTCCTGGGATGGTGTGGTTACATGTGGCCTTTTATTGTGGCAAGCCTAAGGCACACCTGTGCAATAATCATGCTGTCTAGCATCTTGATATGCCACACCTAAGGAGAAGTGCTCACTAACAGAGATTTAGATAGATTTGTGAACAATATTTGAGAGAAACAGGTCTTTTGTGCATATAGAAAATGTTTGATATTTGAGTTCAGCTCATGAAAAAGGGGAGCAAAAACAAAAGTGTTGGGTTTTTATTTTTGTTCAGTGTACCATTGACTGAATCACTGAAAACTGAGCCAGTCTCTTCTTTCATAAGAAAAGTAGAAGCATGAAATAAAGATGCATCAACTTCACTTGTGTGTGTGTGTTTCTGGTGCAGCATCATTCACTCAATATTGTATAATAAACCACTAAAGGTTTAAAGTTGACTTTTACTTAGCGATAATGGTACCTTTATGCATGTTCCCAGTTCTGTTCAAAAAGGAAACTGCAAATGGAAGTTAATAAGGAAAACATACAGCAGTAAATACTGTACATTTTAAGGTTGCACATCATCATATTTACTGTAAACACATCATTATGGAGAAAACCGAGTATAATTACATTTAAAGCACAACAAAAAAAATTCTGACACCTTGTTTCTGAAAGTAGCTTTTGTCTGATGTGCTGAAAGCTGTGACCTCAGCTTGGGAGGTGTGTTTAAAAAAAAATTAAGGATCGCTTGTGCACATTAAATGTCACTGTGCTTGAAACAAAAAGTTCCTTCTCTGTGGGCTATCATAGCAATTCCATTTAACTTTAAAACCGCTTATCTCAAACACATAGAAGGCAGAAGACTTCGTTCTTGTGTCTGTCTAAACTACAGAAGTGCATTGCATTCACTGGATTAAAAAAAAAAAGTCCCCGATCTCGTAATTACAAGATCAGGAAACACCTGCTCTCATAATTACGAGATGTTGTCTCCTAATTACAAGATTAGGGATGTAATTTTTTTATCTCGTGAATGCAGTGCACTTCTTAACTAAACTGGAGGAAAAAACTTCATGAATCTACTTACTCCTGCACTCTCAGACACTCTGGAGTTTGGTTTTAGACTGCTGTCACTCATTACCAGCAGACTGTCGTACATCCGTGTTATACGCACTCAAGTCAGAAGAAACACTTGTTAGTCACATGTTCCAATATTTGTGCTTGGCCCAAAATTGGTTGTTCGGTTAGCCTTAAAGATTCTACAGCAAAAACAAAGGAACTGGCTGTGCTGTTCCAATAACTTCCAGCAGAGGCTGCATATGACATTCTACTGAAAATTGTGTATTTCATTGAGATTGATGGAGGTTAGTGGAAATTTACTGGGGAAAAAACAAACAACAAACAAAAATGTGTGTGTAGTACAGTTGGTGGGCAAATATGGACTCCGATTCCCCACTGTTTCTGGACTGTTACGCTATGACATACACATAAAGACCTCATAGTGAATATTATCCAACAAAACATGGGGAGACAAAAAAGGAATGAGAACTTTGTGCCATCATTTAATGAGTGTTAAGATAAAGTAATACAAGAACTATAAATTGAACAAGCCAGACAAATGTGGAATTTACAGAAGAAAGTGATCGAAGTCAAAAACACATACAGTACTGTGCAAAATCCTTAGCTATGGTTCATGTGCCTAAAGTTTTCAACAAGAAACTCTAATATTTACAATATACGGGATCACTTTTCAACTTTAAAATTTGTGTAGGTGGTCTGCTGAAAATCTATTCCAGTATTAAACTTACAGGAGAGTTATATGACTAAAATGACAATTTAGTCGACTGTAACTAAAACTAAACCAAAATATGCCGTTGCTGTCAAAATTAACAATGGTAATTTGAAAGTGAGGTTTGTAACTTCATAAGTACTTTACGGTAGGTTCTTTTATGACAGAAAAAAAAATCTTAGCTAAAATAGTAATGTTTGGATATTTCAAATTTGCATATCATGTTGACTCACTAAAAAATAAACACAACAGTCTATAAGAAGACTGTAATGTGCCTAAAACATTCACATAGTACTATATCTCTGCAGACCTCACCACATTTCACTAGCGTAACCTTGGACTATTAGAATTATAATTTAACTTTAATATATTTTCAATGATTTCCACAGGATTAAAAATTTACCATGATACAACAATTTCAACAGTAAGTCATTTTCAAGTGCTGACAAAAATACCACCAAAAAAAAAAAAAAAAAAAAGTATCAATATATCCCTTAAGACATTGTGTGTCTGTGGCATAAAAATATTGTTCAAAACAGTGTGGTCTCATTAAAGTGACTTAACTATAATTAACTGTGTTAATGCTGAATAAATGTGAATTATTACTAACTAATCCCAAATGGATTTATTATATACATGACCATTGCTCACACAAACCTTTTAAACCTAAGTTATGGCAATCACACCACTCCAAGCGGGCAAAACACAAAATAATTGTAAATCAAAAGTATAAAATTTTCATTTATATAGCGCCAAATCACAACACAAAATGGCAATTGGGAAGTGTTCAAGAAAAACAATGTAAGTAGGGCTTACAGCAAAGGGAATGATAAACACAAACAATTCATGTTAGCTGTGAAAACTGTGAAATGCTGTCATTAATTTGACAAACAGGACATTTTTTGTTCCCTGTGACATTTGATCAGTAAAATATACAGTAGTGTGAGCTGATGTCACATGAGCCTGTCTTGAGCAAAGATCGTCAGACTCAGAATGATCTTTATTGCCATGATGCTGAAATGCAGTTGCAGGCAAAGGTTTACATACACCTTGGCTTAAAAACCTGTAAACTCAATTGTCCAGTACTGCAGATGTGCTATTTTATCAAACACCATGTGTATTAAATCAGTCAGAATATTTACTTTATTTTCATAAAAGTTATTTTAAAAAAAAGTAGTTATAAGATAGATTTATTTCAGTTTTTCCTTCACTGTCAGATTTTCACTGGGATTTTCACACAGAATCAGAGCAAAGCCTCTAAACAGCATTAAAAGCTCCTGTGGATTACCGAAATCTAATTTCTTTTTACATTGTGAGTGAACATCAGCTTTTGGTGCTTTTATCTATGCATGATCCAGTGCACAGGTGCCTAAGTGTTGAGGACTCCAGTAGCTGAGGACGCCAAAAGGGAGTGGGGTTTCTCATAGTTCACCTGGCTGCAAGAGATATTTATCTGTGTGGTTATTTTAGAGATGTGGGAATTTACCAGTTGTCTCCCTAGGCGGTTGCCATTCAGGATCCAGAGTGGTCCCATGGTGTTATGGATGTGGCAAAGCACAGCATCAGCTCATGGTCCCAGACTTGACTTACTTTGATAACCTTCTGCATTACCAATTGGCATAATGAAGGGATTATTGGGGAATGTTAACCATATTTAAAAGCAGGGGGAAAAAATCTGCAAATTTAAGGCTTCTGGAGCATCATATTGCATCTCCACAAGCCAGGTTCTTCCCCAGGAGCCATTTGTGGCAACTATGTAGTCTGTACAAAAATATAAGAAGCTTCGGACCATATACTTTTCATATCATCGATGAAGGAAGCCAAAATGAACAAAAAAGCAATGAAGAAACTTGTTCCTAAGGTCCACCTAAACCTTTGCACCACAACTTCATCCACACTGTCTGAATACTGAAAGAGCAGGTGGCTCTGTGTGAGAGGAGTTGGATTCTCAATATCTATACTAGGGTTCAATTCCAGGTGTGTGTTCAGGCTGTCTGTCTTGTGTCTCAGTCCACTCAGCTGTAAATGGGTACCAGGCTTGGCTGGAGGAGTAACAAGTGATGATCTGATGTCCCATCCAGGAGGAGTCATAAGGTCCTTTTCCATTACACAGATCTAGCACTACTTGGCTTGGCTCTAACTCACTTTTTTTTGCTTTTCCATTAGGGACAGTACCCGGTACCTGGTGCATTTTTTGGTATCTGCATTCACTGTGCATGCGTCTTCACTGTGCCTTCTTGCCTTCACTGCGCATGCGTCATTTCGGAGCATCAGCAGCAATTCACTGATTATCACCTCGTTTCTGCTTCAAACTGCACTCCAGTCATCATCTATCTCAGCGACAGATATCTGAAGCTTTTCTACAACAATAATTTCCACATAAATTCAGCATTATTTCATCATAACAGAAGAGCGCCACAGCAGCACATCTGAGACTGACTCTCTGTCTGCCTCTCTACACCCAAAGCGATCAAATGGAATAATGTGATTGTTAACCATCAGATGACAAAGTAAAACCTCTTAAATCATTCTAAAGTCAGTTTTAAGCAGAAACGAGGCGATAATCAGTGAATTGTTGCTGATGCTCCAAAATGATGCATGCGCAGTGAAGGCGGGGGAGACTGATTTTTAGGGGGACTGTTTGGTCAGCGACACCGGCCCGATGGGGCACAGGGCCTATACAGGACTTACTTTATCCACCACTATGAGTTGAAAGGCTGTCATAGTGAAGGAGTGCTCTCTTGGTAGAAGATGTCATATCTATACAGCTAATAGGGTGTACAGTTGCTCATGGTGCCATGAATCTTTTCAAGATGGGTCCAAAGAAGGAACTGGGCTTGTAGAGATTGGCTGCCTTGCTTAAGTCTTTTCTTTATCCTGCCCATAAATGTAATAAGGCACTGCTTCTACCTGGAGGCCTTTAAACACAGCAAAAGTTTCCCCAGTAAATTCTGACTTATACCAATTAATTATCAGAAGGTTTTAAAAGTGATTCCATTGATTTCTGGAGTCTTCCATTCTGTTTAAAACTAAACCTATCTAGGATCACTTTTAAATCACTCTATATGGAAATGAAGCAGATATTCTAAGTGACTTAAACACATCTTAGGGCACTGTCCCACTGGCGTTTAGGAGGATTTGCATATGGATTGCGCACAAAATTGGCCCATATTCGCCAAACATCCGCAATATATCCGTGTAACATGCCTGTATGAGTTGGCCGTCATCCGAACACGCCCATGATCATCCGCAGAGGCACGCATGTCCGCAGCCAGGATTTTTGAGCTGTTCAAAAATATGGATGCGAATAATCTGCCTTATCCGCAACTGACGGGGATTTGAGGCTTGGCAGCGGACCGGGACAGTGTGTAAAACAGATATATATCGTGCCCATCATGTCCACATCACAAACTAAAATATGTTGTAGCGAATGCATACAAATTGGCCATGAATAAAGTGTTTTTATTACATCTGCTTTGCGGACAATCTGTGAATGTATAAGAAACGTCACGTAAACCCAAAGTACTATATGTGGCAGAAAGCGACATACCTGCCAGTCAGTGCCGGTCCCGCTGTGTAAATCCACAAAGACGTAATAGCTGCTGCAATCCAGGACTTTTATTTAACACCAACAAAAAGAAGAGTTGCTGTTTATAGCCACAACTCATGCTGAAGTCTGTTTTCTGTGACACTCTCAAAAAAAAAGAAAAAACCACTGTCTCACACCCGAGCGGCTTCCCCCCCATTCCCCAAACTCATGAACAGTTGACTCTCGCATGACAAAATGAACACTGACTCTGATCAACTTGTCCAAGTCCAGCAAATGCTCCAGAGGCTGTACTGTTGGTGTGAAAAGTGATGCCGACGGCCCGAGTGCGCTTATTTTATGACCGCAATGCAGATGCCATGCACACGCAACATGTGCGCGATGCATTCATAATACACCCATAATACTGCCGTGGTAATCACAATGTGTCAGATCAGTTTCCTCACTACAAGCGTTATATAACCATGACTATTCATTATATATTCACTATATATTATTAATATATCCGTAATTCATACTGGGACATATGTCATTTTTGGCCATTTTTTGTTGTGTGTTGGGGGGGTGTGGCTGGACATTTTGGTGTTCTTTTCTTTTCTTTGCTCTCCAGGTGGTATGAAAACTGATTTGTCTGTGGAGAAGGTGCTGGCTGAAGAATCCTTCACCCTCATCAACATTATGTGCAGCACCTGTGGATGGTGCTCACATGCAACCTTAAAGACTTTCAGTTGAAGCAGATAATTACATGGCGTTCTGCATTTAAGCCATGTGTGATTCAAGCAGAATTGCCGGGAACTCGACCTTGTGATGTTCGTTTGTGAGATGCTGAGGACCGCGCCTGGGTTTGACACATCGTGCCTGTGAAGCAGGAAGGGTGAGGGACACATGTTGTCAGCACACATCAGAGGTGATTAATTGTTTGACTACTTGTTGATAGTGACTTGGTATTTTGTTACGCAGTATATTTGAATTGTGATGAGAATTGTGCAGCTCGCTTCTCACTGCTGTGGCATGCGGACAACTGATCCTCCACCTGTTGTGAGAAGCTGCTCATTTACATAAAGCTTAAATACAGACCTGAATGTGTTGCTGATAGTGTGTGCCTTTTGAAGGATATTGCTTGTAACTGCTGACTTACCTCACCTCTTCTATCCTTCGCAGAGAGTCGGTTTGTCGTGTCCACCTGGGGGGTGTTTGGCGGTAAAGTGAGTCCAGAAGCGCCGGGCTTCGATCCTTTTAGGCGCTGGAGAGCGTGCCAGCCTTCACTCCACCAGACTGATGCATCTTTTGTTTATACACTTTGTTTTGCACCAGAGGGTGAAGTAATAAATTGTTTTGTTATTGGAACCGCTTTCTGGTTATTTTAGCGCTGGGTTCCGTCGGACGCAGGTCCGCTCCTCAACCCGCGTCGACACATAACATTTTTATTGCGGATGACAACGAACGCCCGTACTTTGTATACTCAATTCATGTGCAATTAATCCTCTCCCCAGTGGGACAGGGCCCTTACTTCATAAAATGGAATATGTGCTATAGAGGAAAAGTGAGTTTAATTTTTTTTGTTTTGCTAAATTATGCAACCTTATCTCTGTAACTGTACAACAAAATTTCAAAGAGGTGTTCTCCTATAGAATGAAAGTGAACACCAGCTTTTCCTTAAAAAAAAAAAAATCACTTAGTCCCAATATTCTTTGCACTGACTGCTTTAACATCTTTTACTACAAAAGTGATCAAGATGAAGTCTGCAGACTGTAGAGTTGAGGTCCTGCATGCACCTTGATCACTAGCTCAGTCATCATCTTCTTTTTAATGTGCCCTCTACAGACAAGACAGACCACCTGAGAAGTCCATATTCTCGTCCTGACACCTGGAGGAATAATAAAAATGATCATTTGTAGTTATGGCTGCGATAAACAAATGGACTTGTGAAACATGAATCATACAAGCCACTTGTAACAATGCTAATAATCCAATAGCCACAAATGGGCAAGAATTTTCACTCACATAAATTACCAGAATGGCTGAAATAGGCCTGCACTGCAGCAAGGCAGCAGTTTAACATAGTAAACGCTTTGCATCAATAAACTACTGACTACATCTCACTGGTCAACCAAGAATTATAGAAGCCAAAGAGTACAGCTGAGCTGGACTTCTGACTGAGTTTAGGAATCCCCTGGTGGACGTTGACACAGAAACATTTATGGAGCAGTCAATGTTTAAATCCTTACCTCACATGACTTTAAACATGTTCAAACTTGCGTTTGTAAAGTTAACTGTGTGCAGTGTTTAGATTGGAGATTAGATTAGACAGAATTTTACTGATCCCTTGGGAAGACTCCCTCAGGGAAACAGGTTCCAGCAGCACTGTATAGCAGCACACAGGGTAAGAAGCACACAGAATATCAAAAATGAAAGCTAAAAAAAGTTTTAAAAAATATATACATAAATACACAAATATAAATACCAGACATAATGATCAATACTGGTTTACTGTCTACTCCTGTTCCTCTCCTTTCCGTCCTCTGTCTTCCTGTTACTCCTCCTCCCCCTGAGTGAGGAGTTGTACAATCTGATGGGCTGAGGGACAAAGGAGTTTTTCAGTATGTTGGTCCTGCACATAGGAAGGAGCAGTCTGTGGCTGAAGAGGGATTTGTGTCAGTTGGCCAAAAGACAATAAGTCTTTACTCATGGGGTTCTTGAATTTTTATCTCCAATGTCCAATTTAGGGACAGACAGCCAGAATTCCTCATGATTATTGGCCTCAAAGTGAATATCTATGATCAAGAAATGGAAAACAAGGTCTCTAATATCCTTTATGGCTTGTATCACATTCACACTGGGAAACATGTAAGAATGAGAAAGTCTACTGCTTACAGAGGAAATCATGTTTTGGTGTATGTTGTTTTTAGGGTAGCACCTTGAGGGGGAAAAAAGGAACAATTATTCATTAAATGTTTCAAACACTAATTTAAATATATATATATATATATGTATACATATATACATATACGTACACGTACGTATACGTACACATACGTATGTATACGTACACATACGTATGTATACGTACACATATATACGTATACGTACACGTATATACGTATATATACATATACGTATATATACATACACGTATATACGTATATATACATATACGTATATATACATACACGTATATATACATACACGTATATACGTATATATACATACACGTATATACGTATATACATACACGTATATACGTATATATACATACACGTATATACGTATATACATACACGTATATACGTATATATACATACACGTATATACGTATATATACATATATATATATATATATATACGTATATACACACACACGTATATACACACACACAGTAGTGTACAGAATAATACTAGTGCTATGTGACTAAAAAGATTAATCCAGGTTTGAGTATATTTCTTATTGTTACATGGGAAACAAGGTACCAGTATATTCAGTAGATTCTCACAAATCCAACAAGACCAAGCATTCATGATATGCACACTCTTAAGGCTATGAAATTGGGCTATTAGTAAAAATAAGTAGAAACGGGGGTGTTCACAATAATAGTAGCAAACTCAAACTCTACTACAAACTCAAAACTATTATGTTCAAACTGCTTTTTTTTTGCAATCCTGTGCATCACTAAACTAGTATTTAGTTGTATAACCACAGTTTTTCATGATTTCTTCACATCTGCGAGGAATTAATTTTGTTGGTTTGGAACCAAGATGGATTTGCTGGTTTACTAGTGTGCTTGAGGTCATTGTTTTGTTGAAACACCCATTTCAAGGGCATGTCCTCTTCAAGTATTGTGACATATCCAAACTGATCCATGATACCTGGTATGCGATAAATAGGCCCAACACCATAGTAGGAGAAACATGCCCATATCATGATGCTTGCACCACCATGCTTCACTGTCTTCACTGTGAACTGTGGCTTGAATTCAGAGTTTGAGGGTCATCTCACAAACTGTCTGCGGCCCTTGGACCCAAAAAGAACAATTTTACTCTCATCAGTCCACAAAATATTCCTCCATTTCTCTTTAGGCCAGATGATGTGTTCTTTGGCAAATTGTAATCTCTTCTGCACATGTCTTTTATTTAACAGAGGGACTTTGTGGGGGATTCTTGCAAATAAATTAGCTTCACACAGGCGTCTTCTAACTGTCACAGCACTTACAGGTAACTCCAGACTGTCTTTGATCATCCTGGAGCTGATCAATGGGTGAGCCTTTGCCATTCTGGTTATTCTTCAATCCATTTTGATGGTTGTTTTCTGTTTTCTTCCACGCGTCTCTGGTTTTTTTGTCCATTTTAAAGCATTGGAGATCATTGTAGATGAACAGCCTATAATTTTTTGCACCTGCATATAAGTTTTCCCCTCTCCAATCAACTTTTTAATCAAACTACGCTGTTCTTCTGAACAATGTCTTGAATGTCCCATTTTCCTCAGGCTTTCAAAGAGAAAAGCATGTTCAACGGGTGCTGGCTTCATCCTTAAATAGGGGACACCTGATTCACACCTGTTTGTTCCACAAAATTGACGAACTCACTGACTGAATGCCACACTACTATTATTGTGAACACCCCCTTTTCTACTTTTTTTTTTTTACTAATAGCCCAATTTCATAGCCTTAAGAGTGTGCATATCATGAATGCTTGGTCTTGTTGGATTTGTGAGAATCTACTGAATCTACTGGTACCTTGTTTCCCATGTAACAATAAGAAATATACTCAAACCCTGGATTAATCTTTTTAGTCAAATAGCACAACTATTATTCTGAACACTACTGTATATATATATATATATATATATATATATATATATATATATATATATAGTTCATGTCATGTGGCTACCGTTTTGCTGATATTTGTTTTATTTAATCATCTTACTTACAATACCCTTAGCATAAGCCAAGTATCTTCTAATATACCAGTGTGATTAAATTATACAGACAGCAAACAACAAACAGAAAAGAGGAACAGTTTGAAGAAACATTTGAATATGTTAAACTGCAAAAGTCTCTCTAACCTTGAACCATGACAGTGTTATGATGTCCCAATTCACAAACAAGTGGAACACAACATTTACTTTTGTGATCGGAGGCAACGTGCTGACCTGCAGCTTCAGTACAGCCCAAGCTCCACCAGGTTCTTCTTGATGATGACGTCAGTGACAGCATCAAACACAAACTGCACATTCTTGGTGTCTGTGGCACAGGTGAAGTGAGAGTAGATCTCCTTGGTGTCTTTTTGTTTATTTAAGTCATCAAACTTGCACTGGATATATGCTGCTGCCTCATCATAACTGCTGCCACCTACAGCAAAAAGAGAGGTTATTTTTAAAGAAAGAAAATTACCCTAAAAATGTTAAAAATTATCTGAAAAAAGACTTTTGGAATACTGAACACACTTAATGCAACTCAAAGACAGAAAAAAAAAGACAGAAACAGCAAAATTTTAACTTGCATTTCAGAGTTTAACAGCTGTAACTGTAAAAATCCAGCAGGGATATTAGGATCCACGGACAAAGACTCTGGTTAATAAAATTAACAATACAATGGGCCATAATAAAATACTCTGAAAATAACATGAAAACATGATAACATGACCCATTACTTATCTGGGACAGTGTTTTCTAATCCTGGTTCTTGGGACCCACACTTCTGCACATTTTCCATTTGTCCCTGATCAGCTCACTCGTGTTCAGCCAGACAACAGAAGGGCCGAACAATGGTACACAGCTGATTTGACTTACAATGTGCAATTTAGAGCAGGGAGGAATGGAAACTGCAAAGTACTATGGGTCCTGAGGACCAGGATTGGGAAACACTGATCTTGGACTAAAAACCAGGGCTTTGAACCACAATCCCCCCGCCAGTTCAGAACTGGCTTGTTCTGAACAGAAACAATATTTTAGGGTTTCCAGTTTTGGGTTCCACCCCAAAATAGGTGTTCCCGAACTGGTTAAAACAAGAAATATCTGGTTAACAAAAAAGTTAATAACGTTCCATGTCAGCTGTAGAGGACACAAAATAAAAATGTTTATAAAAGTATGTACTGAACTTCTGAAATGTCCAAACATTCATATTCCAATTAAAACCAAAAGTGACATTTTTGTTTATAAATTAAGTAAAGAAACTAATATCATCAAGTTGGTATACCTCATTTTCATTGATTAAATTCTTTGTAGATGTACTGTAAAATGTTTGGGGTTGCAAGTTAATGGACTCTCATTTCAGCATCTAGAACAGCACCACTGGAAATGGTACTCCAATATAGGTGGAATAGCTACACTCAACAAAAATTATTGCACGGTTACCAAGTTAAGGTACCAATCTGCATGGATTTTAAGTTATTCCAGCTCAGTCATTGCTAGTATATGCAAGCACTTAGTTAAAGTGGCTCAGTACACATAATTTGTTTTGGCCTCTAAGTTAATAATGTTGAATCAACTTAATTAAAAGGTACATTATTCTAGTGGTTCCCAAACTTTTTCTGCAGTGCTCAACTTTTGAAGAGAACAATATTTTCAGGCTTCCACTACTCTCACTCCAGCACACAAACATATCTTTTGCTTCCAAACTCCACTGGGATTTATTTTAAACATTCTAAGTTTTACAGCACGACAACTCGTTATTGAACAAATTTATTTTTCACAAACTTGTCCATGCTAGCATACTGTCCTGCTAGCAGTGCTGAAGGATCATTATCATCATCATCAGTTACAGCTACTGCCAGATACAGCTAATAGCTTCCAGCCCAAGAGCTATTCAAAAACTGCCATAGTGCATACACAACACTGGGCTCTTGAAAAATATCTACAAACAGGCAATGCATAGCGAGCGCAGCAAGTGGAGATATTGTGGGCTATGGCTGGGGGACCAGAGGCAACACCCTGTCAGTGGTCCAAGAGGCAAAGCCCCCTGATGCTCCTGCATTTGATTAATTTTAACATCTAGAGAATGCTTTTTAAAATGGATGTATTTCATGAATTTATATGCAGTAATTCAAGTGGTTAATGCACTTGGTTTCAGTGCAGAGGGTTCCTGGTTCAAATCCCACCCCTGCCACATTTCTCCATGTAATGTGGAGTTGCATCAGGAAGGGCATCCGGCGTAACATTTGTGCCAATTCAACATGCAGATCCACCTTGGATTTGCTGTGGCAACCCCGAGTGCAAACAAGGGCGCAGCCGAAGGGTCTTACTATATGCAGTAATTAATCAGCATTTAGCTGCACCTCTGATACAAATTTCTGATGCATACATACAGTGCCCTCCAAAAGTATTGGAACACTTGGTATTTCACACATTTTAATTTATGCCATTTTAAATACCAAAACAAGAAAAAAAAAATCTAAAATTATCTGACTTAAGTTAATAAAAATTAATTAAAAATATAAAAGCCAAGATGATGGGTTGCATAACTAATGGAATGCTTTGGTATAATATCCGTAAATGAATTTTGCCTGTTATAATCATAATCCGCTATATGTGTAAAACTGACAAAATCTGTTAGATGCATGTAACAGATAAGTTATAGTCAGGAGGCACCGAATGACCTACAAGGAATCCCCAGCACCAATGAGATATTTCCATGATTTAAACCCTGACCTAGAATCAGGACGTGCCTCATTTAATGACCGGGTCAGAACTTAGTCTGAAAAAATAAACGCCTGCCTTAAAATAAGTGCCAGGCACTACGTGCATTACAAAAATTACATTTAGTTGAGTCACTCTTTTTTTTCTAAGTCCGCTGTGAAGTGGTACCTTAAAATCCTAAAGCCTGATTTATGCTTCTACAACTCTGTGACCATACAATGACATTGACGTGCGGTTACCGTTTTAAAGTTCTCCATCGCGTCTTCATGCAATTTACCATAAGAACAACAGCTTTTTCTGGATTAATTTGTCTCTCAATAAGCTCCACTTCTTTATACAATCAACCTCCAAACCAATGATACGTGTACTTTCCTTCCATGAACTGCGGGTCATGTGACCTTCTTCTTGACTCTGTGTTGTAAAGTTGGTCATATTTGCGTAGTTTTTCTGCCAAACATATTTGATCCATAATCAAAATGTAATCAGCGTGCACACTGCAAAAACTATTAAAATATGAAGGGAGAGGAATGAGTGAAACTGGAAAAGTGACAAGTCTCTTTCAGAGGAGGATTTTCTTTCACCAAAACAAAAACAGATGTACATTCTAGCAAATTTTAGCTGAAGTTTCAGGTCTTCTTTTTAAGAAAACCCTCCTCTATACCATTTCATCATGAAGCTGTAGAACTGGTGAAACAAAATGCAAAACATGCACTATGCACAATTTTGCCAATCACAGCCAGAGAAGCCTATACTCGTATCTTCTTCTGGGTTGTCTGGGTGTCTTGGTGGCTTTCTTCACAATTACTCAGTTTTTGAGAACTATCTACACAGATTTATCATACAGTGCCATACTGTTTGTATTTCTTCATAACTGATGTAAATAAATTCCAAGACATATTCAGTGACTTGAAAATGTTCACCTATCCATCCCCTGACTTGTCTGAAGAAAATTGGCAATAAAACAGATTATTTAAAAGATATTATACCAAAGTGTTCCATTACTTATGCAAGCCATCATCTTGGCTTTTATATTTTTAATCAATGTATATGAAGTTGTAGAGATTACTTTTTTGTTCTTCATCTTTGATGACAGGGCTCCCTGGTGTGTTTTACTTGACTGACCTGATTAATATCACTTTGAGCAGATGGAATCAGTTAATCAGTGAAATCACCTGGTGGAATCAATGGCTGCAAAGAAAACCTGCGCCCTCTTGGCCCTTTCTGGAACAAGTTGCCCACCCCTGGTCTAAATTAAAAGATGCTCCAATCATATAGAAAACTACACCACATTATTTGCCTGATCATAAAGATTCCAAAAAAGATATAGTTTGGACAATCTGTGACTGAATGTTATGGAGTTATGAGTTAAAAGCAGCAAGAATGGTGACAAAGGTCAGTTTCAGTTTGTACAGGGGTCAAAAGTTAAAGTTGCTCCATTAATTTTGCTCCAGCTGTATTTGTGTTGAATTTGATGCTTGTATCACCATTTGAAAGATTGTTTCAGTTATCTGCTGCACTAATAATCCAACAACAATAAGGCCACCTGAATTAAAGGAGACCTGCATTGGAAAAAATGCAGTCAGATTTTTTGAACAAAAAATGACTTACATTTACACATGAGATCCTTCTGAATGTAGTAAAGTAAATCTGCAAGCCCAGATCTGTCATTCAACGGAGAAATCTTCATTTGAAAATGACAAATTTACAGCTAACATTTAGCCCTCCTCAAATTGTCCCTCTCATCATGGACGCTGCCGAGACGTCACGGACAAGACCCTCTCCCAGCATGCACTGCGCCAATTGTAATTTGTGGATTTACGTCAGTTTAAATCTGCACCTTTTTCTTGTCTTATACGGAAGGATCTACTTTTTTAAAACTTCATATTGTCTTGCGGCACGTTTGGTGAGTACACATTTCTTTTATTTGTGCTTGAAAATTATTTTGGGGGACTTTTTCATACGCCCGTTTGATTGAGTGGTGTCGCAATGAAGTGCGGTGCTGTGGATTTTGCCGCAAGAAGTCTGTCCTTGCAGCAACAGGTGTACCGGCCGCTTCGCATTAAAACAGCGAGCGTAATCTCAGGACTTGTGCCAAGTGTGCTGCAGCTCCATTCAGTAGACAGAGAGGTGATGCCGGTGTTGTGCGCTGAATCTGGCTGCAAAGCAGACACGGGCGGTGTGAGTGGCCCGCGTCGGCAGTTAACGAGCTCATTAACGAGCCCGCAGACTTAATAAGCGCAGCGGAGGCAGAGAGCGGGAGAGGAAGAACGGCGCCCGCTGTCGATGTCGTTGCTGATCTGAGCACACATCTGTATCTCACATTCATTGCAGCTTACTTTTGGATGTTGAAACCAGGACGTGTATAAGTAACATTACTAACAGATAAAATCAATTTCAATGCGGGATCGGACTGAAGGCGGGAGCGCGTCGTCTTGTCCCTGACGTCATGGAAATGATACGGCTGTACAAACTGTTTTCACAGAGGGCTAAATTTTAGCTGCAAATTTGTCATTTTTAAACAAAGATTTCTCCGCTGAATTACAAATATGAGCTTACAGATTTACTTTACTGCATTCACAAGGGTCTTATAAATACATATCAGCTATTTCTTTCTGAAATCTGACCACATTTATTTCAATGCAGGTCTACTTTAAAGGAGAAATGCTGCTAACAACCTGGACCTCATTTCTGGCATAAAATATGGTCGTTTACTCACCAATATAAGTTTGGTGTAATTAGAAGTCCATAGTTCAAACGACGTGTTCATTCTGGAGCAAACATTTTTCTTCTTCTACGAAGGTGGATTAGAACTTTTTGTGGTACACAGCACTAACTACTGGACAGGAGGAACCTAGCAGTCAATGTGACTCACTGATTTGAAAATGCAGCTCTTTCAACCAGACGTGTGGGACATGTCACACCAGATGTGTGACATGTCAATCATCTGTGTCCAATCAGATTTCAGGAGAGTCCAGTGAATCCCCGGCCTCCACTCTAGCTCCACCCATGCCAGGAAGTGTTCAACATTTATCACTTCCTGTTTCACTGTGACTGATAAACTGGCACTTCCTGTTTGAGTGTGAGCTTGCAACTGAGTTTAAACTGGCACTTCCTGTTTGAGTGTGAGCTTGCAACTGAGTTCCCACGAGATTCCATGGGATCTCGTCTGTCAATCCAGGAAGTGTGTGACATTAGAACACTTCCTGTTTTACTGTGGATTTGAAAATTGGCACTTCCTGTTTAGGATGCCCTGTGCCATGAGTGAGCTTTGCGCTGCTGCGTGCCGCTTCATTCATATCATTGTGTTTCTTGGTCTGCACATGCTGCTTTAAAATCTTGGAACCATCGTTGCTGTAATTTATGTCGGAACTGTACCATAAACAGTAAGCATGACCAGGACAATTTAGCTTGCAAATACATTCTGACACAAGAGTGCCATCTATGTTTAATTCAACTAATTTCCAGTTCCACTTATCCCCACAGCCTGCGTCCATAGCTTTTACATCTGATTTGTCTCTACAGCCCACAAGCTCTCTCGTGATATCCGTAATATCAAGCTTATTATTCAAATTCCACACACATTTAGGGTAGAGAAGCTCAGAAGATTTTTACTCTCAATCCCATGTGCCACAACTGCTGCACATGCCAGGAAATGTCATGTGCAAAACACACATACGCCACATGTGTGTTGCTTTTTGCAATGCCACACTCATGGGGCACTTAATCAAATTTGCCATCCAGCTCGAAAGTGAGCGCCTGCTCACTGTTTTCGTGCTAACAACATGCATGGCCCCACATTTTCTGTGTCAAGCAAGCGGTATTTGATGTTCGTGTGTGTCACCTAGAATTTGGCCAACACCTGCCACGAGAGGGATCAAATGGGCTCTCACAGGGCATTCTCTGTTTTTCTGCCACTGGTGTGCGCGAATAGTTGTAGTGACACGTGAAGCATTGGAGGCAGCTACGATTTTTCAAGAATGGCATGCAATTCCTCCTTCGTGTGCTAGTCGGCTTAAATTGTGTTATGTGTGAAGGGGCCCTAATCAAAGACATGCTGTCATTGGGCAAAGGCTATGACTTCAACATAAAAAATATCTGGGGGTTCACACTGACAACAACTCAAGCTGGCACACGCAAGTGTCAAGCATTTGTGCCAGAATCCACCAGCGTATGCACTTTCTCTGTCGGCTCTGATTGTTTGGTGTTTGTAGGAATATTATGTTGATTTTCTACAGAGCAACTATTGAGTCGGTGTTATGGTACAGTATTACCAGATGGTTTGGCAATTTGCGATTAAATTACAATCTTTTTAATTTTGATCTATTATGTAATTGTTTTTGATGCATGGGTGGTGTGTGTTGGATGTGTTTAGCAGACCCCTCTGTGCAAGACAAATTTCTTCCTAGGGAGACTAATAAAGACACTTTGACTTTGATTTGATTTTCATTCACCCAAGCCAATCACGTGTGACATTACAAGTTGCTGAGATTCAGTTTGCCAGATTTTTTACCAGATACAGGTTGCCATCAAAAAAGGTGACAAATTGGGAGCTATTGTCTTTCAGTCTTGTTTAAGAGTTTTTAAAGTGGTTGTGATGTGGAAAATACATTTGAAAAATTTTGTGTATGTGTATGGCTTCGCTCACGCACAAACTGGGGAGAGCTGACATTTTCCTTTTGGTATACTTATGTATTTTAGGTCAAGGACGAACGCTGCAAAAAAGGAAAGTTGATAGGACTAATATTTTTGGAAAAATCTGCAATTTTAGTTAACCAGTAATGGACATTGTGCTGCAATACACCATGGGACTTTGGGGTTTAAAATGTTATTGTGGTTCATATTAGTTTAACAGTGTTGGTAGTGTTACTGATTTACTGTGGCTGTTTAACTGTGTTCTTAGTGTCATTGATTTATTGTGTTTTTGTAATGCAATTGGTTTACTCGGGTTAGTGTAAAAATTAAAAGCACCTGTTTGCAATGCACCATGGGAGTTTGGGGTTTTACATGTTATTGTGGTTCATGTTAGTTTAACACTGTTAGTGTTATTGATTTATCGTGTTTTTCTAGTTCAATTCATTTAGTCAGTTTAGTTAAGTGCCATGTTGCCGTTACCATGAGTGAAAAGAGTATTGCTTTTGATGTCATGCAACCGTCTCTGTGCATGTGTAAAAATTAAAAGTACCTCCTTGTAGCAGAATGCAGAAAAAACAATAACCTCTGCGTGGATGCAACTGGGGACAGGCCAATTGGTATACTTATGTATTTTGGGTCAAAGATGAATTCTGCGAAAACAGAATGTTGACAAGACTAATTTTTTGGAGAACTACGGATATTAGCTAGTGTTGCTAATTACATTCTGGACTAACACGCTGTTCCAGCAGGAGGTGGTAAATCATCTTTATATTAAAAGCGTGAGCGCGTGTGTGATATTATTAAGTTCACTGTAAGTACATAATATAATTGTAAATACATAAAAAAAACATGGATCACACAAGAAAGTGAAAAAAAAAACAAACTTATTTCCGTTGTTCCGTTGTGGTTCATTTAAAAATCAAATGACAAAATAGAAATAGAAAAACATAACATTAATAATAATAATGCTGATAAGAATAATATTGATACTCGTGTTAAATGATAACAAGAAGCTAAACAATTTACAAATATATTAATAACAAATTATAAATACAGTAAATTAACATTAAAAAATTACATAATTAACAGGAAATAAAAGGGTAGTATTCCTCTTCTAAAAATTGCTGAGCTCTAAGGTTCTAAAAATATTTTGGACTCTTTGCTTAATTTATTACCACCCTTGAAAAATGTCAGATACTCAATCTAGAGCCTGTGGATCCCCCATGGCCAACACACTAGTGTGTGTGTGTATATATATATATATATATATATATATATATATAAAGAAAAAAAAACATTAAAGCTAACATTACAAAGGAAAACTCTGGTGATCTGGTGACACACAAACTGTATTACCTGAGTATTCAGGGTAGCAAATGGTCAGTGAACTCCTGCTGATCTTCTCTTCAAACAAGTCCTTCTTATTGAGGAACAGGATAATGGAGGTGCGTGTGAACCACTTGTTGTTGCAGATGGAATCGAAAAGCTTCATGCTCTCATGCATGCGGTTCTGAGGAAATAGAAGATGTCAAGTTGCTGCATACGTGGAAATTATTAGCACAGTATCAGTCTCTTACCATCTCCTCATCCTCAGCCAAGACAAGATCATAGTCACTGAGTGCGACGCAGAAAATGATCGCTGTGACACCCTCAAAACAATGAATCCATTTCTTTCTCTCTGAACGCTGGCCTCCAACATCAAACATCCTGCAAACACGAAACATGGTCGTTTTAATGTTTAAAGGGTGATAAAACACTACCATGAGAGTTATATAGGCACCATCTTGTTGCCCAACCTTTGTGTCCATCCATTCTTCTAGAGGCTTAAATGTACATAGAACAATGTTAACTTAAAAAGGAAAACCTATTTAGTGGGTCAGGCTAATCAAATTTCTCCTCCACAACCTCTCCAACTCAAACTCAAATTGTTTTGAAAGCAAGAACATGTAATTCATTCCTCAGCAGCTAAACCAGAGCTTTACTCACTTGAAGTAGAGATCTCTGAAGGTGAAATGAGTTTCCACAATGCCAGTCGTCTTCACCCGTGTTCGCAGCACATCCTGCTGAGTTGGAACGTAGTTCTGCTGACTGATCCTCTCCAAGTCATTCAGATAACTGAGAGACAAGATTTTTCAGAAGAGGCAAGCAAAATATATCAGACAGAAATGACAGATAAACCCACAACATAATGTACAACAAAGCCCATGTGCCATCACGATAACTAGAACGGCACTCGGAGTGCATGTCCCTACCAAGGGCCAAAACACCAAATATTTCAATGAGAAATTTTTTTTTTTTTTTAATTTCTGATTCTACTCTTTTATTTCTATTTGACAATAAAAATGTAATAATTTCCATTCCAGGTATCAAGCTAGACTATCTGAGTTGGTTACGTTCCTTGGTGTCTTTTACTACATTTATATAATAAACATAACTGGAAGAGACACATAACTGAGAAATAAGGCAATTCTCCGTTTACAACAGTGCTGTTATATTGTTGGACGAAGATGGGGAGTTAGTCCCAATGTGATGAGATGGATCTACACTTTGGTGGTAAGACCCATGCTAAGTTATGCTGCCATAGTTTGGTGGTCCAGAGTGGAGCACGTGGCTGAGAGGGTTATGCTGACTCGTGTTCAAACATTGGCATGCCTTTGCATCACAAGTGCCCTCAGGACAAGACTGACAGCAGCTTTAGAAATACTTCTGAACTTGGCCCATCTGGACCTCTACACTGTTGGAGAGGCAGTCTCGAGTCAGTAAGACGGCATCAGTTGGACAAGTAGCAAAGACTAGCAGATGCCACTCATACCTTAATCAGGGAAAGAATATCAGCAGATCTTCTGCTGATTACTTTCCCATGTGATAGGGTAGGAAAAAGATATTCTTTTGTGAATAAAGAGAGTCATGGTCAGACCACAACCTCAACTGTAATCACTTGTTTTACAGATGGATTGTGATAAGGGGGAAAGCCAGAGCTGGAGTGTTAATACAACCTGACACAGGAAAAGAGCTTTGCACTGGGCAGATACATCACCGTCATTCAGGTTGAGGTGATAGCTGTCATTCAGTGTGTGGAGTTCCTGATTAGCCTCAATTTTAGGGGTAAGAGAGTTTTTAAATTACTACATATAGTCAGGCATATATAAGAGCTGTTAAAGGGCCACTCTACTCATCAGCTTTGGTGTGGGAGTGTGCCCAGGCTCTTAACACACTGGGAGACACTAATGATGAAGTTGTAGCGTGGGTACCTGGTCATACAGGCTTTCCAGGCAATGAGAGAGAGGACCAGCTCGCAAAGTCGGGGAGCTCAACTAAATTTGTGGGTCCAGGGCCCGTTGTAAAGATGTCAACTGCTGTGAAGAAGACCGCCCTCCAGAACTGGATCGGGAAGCAGTGCCACAAATGATGACAGCACTTGAGTGACTGCAAGCAGGCAAGACAGCTTGTGGAAGGACCAAACCTAAGGTTTTCCAGGGAGCTAGATGGCCTACCTATAAGTATAATAAGTACAGTGGTTGGGACTGTCACAGGTCACAACCCATTGAACAGACATAGAATCGTAATGAGACTCCAACAGGTCAGTACATGTACAGCCTGTAGGAAGGAACCTGAGATGTCACTCCACTTTTTGGGCCAGTGTCCAGCAAGGTGTAGACTGAGGCAGAGGATTTTGGGTACCTTTATTTTGGAACCTGACCAGATTAGGAAACTAAAGTTAAGAAACCTGATATCCTTTATCAAGGTTACTAAAACATTATCCAAGTAGGTTCATTCTGGAGGGAGCAATGGGCCCTTTTGTGGCCTATGCTTAGCAGGGCCCAGAGTCCACCCCTCTTCCCTAGCCTAACCTAAGGCACTGCACATTGCATTTGTGTTCCAATTTTCCCAAAGGAATTTTTAAAATCCCGAAGGAAATACTGAGTGGACTAAATTAGTAAGTTATAAATATTATTTTTACTTTTATCTGTTGTATATCCAAATAAACTCAGCTAAATACTTACTACTACTATGTACATGTACTACTATGGTACATATTGGTATTCATCAGAGTATGGCCGCGACACATATTCCCAGGTGATTTGAAATCTTTTTGCCAAGTTTGATATAGGCTTCTTATTTTTTCCTTAACAGAGTGCCTTTGTCCTTTTTTGTTGGTTTCCTGTTGACACCCACCACAAAAAAATAAAAGCACCCGTGGGAAGTTTTATAGAATTGAAGTCTCCCAGAAGCATTATCAGCATTTTTTTTTTTTTTTTTTTTGATGTTGCATTTTGAAGCAGTTTTGCGGTATCAAGGGAAAATTTTGGCTCCATCCCTAGCCCCATGTTGTATCTATTCTTTTATTCTGGTGTTACTTTATCATTTTGTTGCATATTTCAACTCTTATTGTGAAGTCTTCCTTTTCACGCGGACTTCAGAACAATGTTCAAAACACAGACATCTCTGGTTTTAAAACATTCTGAAGCAGAGTTTAGAGTTATTTACAGTATTGAAAAAATGACTAAAGGTTTTGGCACCATACACAGGCACACATTCCATCTGTAATTCCAGTACTACTTTCCTGTTCTGTTGTATATTTTGTTTCAAATTTGCCCACATATTAGCCATCATCCTAGCTTAGCACCACATGTAAATAAATGTTAAAGGTATAGTGCCACTGTCACTTTTTAAAGATTTAAATCATAAAAATAATTTTCTTTGGTACCACTATAATTTTATTCCTTGCCTTTTAAATAAGGGATTCATCATATAACATTGCCAATATGATCAAAATTCATGCTGTCTGGAAACAATTTAGAATTTCAACTCATGAGGGGGAGAAATTCGAGGGATCAGATGATATGACCAACATTTGTTAGATTTGGAAGTGATTTACAAGAAATCTTATAAATGTTAATGCAAGATTGGTCACAGGTAATCTCAAAACCTCACGCATGCGCACACACGCTTCCTCCTGTAGTTAGTCTGCATGATGGCGATGAAGGAAAAGACAATATTCACTATGGAATCTGCACCACAGATAAATATGCCCTCTTCATTAAAATGACCTGTAATTTTGCAACATGTTACAAAAATAAACCTACATTATAATAATTAGATTTCAGTAGAAACTACATGTTTTTTCAGTTTTATGACATGAGGTGGGTGTGTGAGGGGACATAATATAGGCAAAACAAAGTTCCATTTGGGATTTAGATGGTGCATCAAATTACACAACAAACAAATCATGTCATCCTCATTACCCTTTATTTGTAATTTCTTGCGTTACAAGATATTGGCATTTATTGTTTTTGAGTTATCATCTACACCTATGGATTTGGCCAAAATTTTGACCTTGGCCTGTGACCTTGATTTTTAACTGATTTTTCTCAAAAGTAAATCACTCTTCAAGTTATTTTGTTCCAACACATGGACATATGGATACATCAGACCAATAACAATACCCCACATGTGCTAAAATAAATAAATAAAAAGACAAAATAAAACAAGGCAGTAAAATGCTTTGGCGACATTTATGTCTGGTGAAGTGCAGGGCTTGATCTACAGACAAACACTGGAGGAGTGAGCAGAATGATACTAAATATGGGCTGATATTTTGGTGCGTGATAAACAATGCCTCGTTGTGGGTTGAGTAGAAACAGACTAACGCTACAGTTCCTCTTGTGCTGAGGTGTTGATAAATTTCACCTCCAGCCAATACAGTTCTGCTGTTTTCAAAACAAAGAACATGTCCTCAACACCAACATACTTTTCTATCAGGTCAAATGTGAGATGAATGCTCCAGAAACACAAACCGATGGGCATCTACTTATGATTATAATGCAGGACTGTTTACATTTTGAACTTCATTAAAGGTTTAATCTCAAAGCTGACAATGAACTTCATTAAAGGTTTAATCTTGACAATAATAAATGTATACCAATTTGTCAGACAAACTGTCATCTACCCAGCTGTCAGTTGAGAAAATATTTTCTAGGTGTTAGGTCGTCTTATTTTTCTTGGTGCAATGAACAGTGAAACAAGTTCCAACAAGATCTGAAAGAACAAGACAAATCTTGCCTACTTTCGTCAGAAGTAGTAGAAATATTCCATGCATGAAGTAGGAAAACTGCTTTTTGGAAGACGTCACCCACAAGATCAAGAAATCACAATTTAATGAAGCAAGCTTTAATATATATATATATATATATATATATATATATATACACACACACACACACACACACACACACACAGGTATGTAAAACTTCGGGCACCCCTGATGATTTCCATGATTTTCCTTTATAAATCATTGGTTGTATGGATCAGCAATTTCAGTTAAATATATCATATAGCAGAAAAACAGTGATATTTGAGAAGTGAAATGGAGTTTATACAACCCCTGGCAAAAATTATGGAATCACCGGCCTCGGAGGATGTTCATTCAGTTGTTTAATTTTGTAGAAAAAAAGTAGATCACAGACATGACACAAAACTAAAGTCATTTCAAATGGCAACTTTCTGGCTTTAAGAAACACTATAAGAAATCAAGAAAAAAAATTGTGTCAGTCAGTAACGGTTACTTTTTTTTAGATCAAGCAGAGGGAAAAAATATGGAATCACTCAATTCTGAGGAAAAAATTATGGAATCATGAAAAACAAAAGAACGCACCAACACATCACTAGTATTTTATTGCACCACCTCTGGCTTTTATAACAGCTTGCAGTCTCTGAGGCATGGACTTAATGAGTGACAAACAGTACTCTTCATCAATCTGGCTCCAACTTTCTCTGATTGCTGTTGCCAGATCAGCTTTGCAGGTTGGAGCCTTGTCATGGACCATTTTCTTCAACTTCCACCAAAGATTTTCAATTGGATTAAGATCCGGACTATTTGCAGGCCATGACATTGACCCTATGTGTCTTTTTGCAAGGAATGTTTTCACAGTTTTTGCTCTATGGTAAGATGCATCTTGAAAAATGATTTCATCATCCCCAAACATCCTTTCAATTGATGGGATAAGAAAAGTGTCCAAAATATCAACGTAAACTTGTGCATTTATTGATGATGTAATGACAGCCATCTCCCCAGTGCCTTTACCTGACATGCAGCCCCATATCATCAATGACTGTGGAAATTTACATGTTCTCTTCAGGCAGTCATCTTTATAAATCTCATTGGAACGGCACCAAACAAAAGTTCTAGCATCATCACCTTGCCCAATGCAGATTCGAGATTCATCGCTGAATATGACTTTCATCCAGTCATCCACAGTCCACGATTGCTTTTCCTTAGCCCATTGTAACCTTGTTTTTTCTGTTTAAGTGTTAATGATGGCTTTCGTTTAGCTTTTCTGTATGTAAATCCCATTTCCTTTAGGCGGTTACTTACAGTTTGGTCACAGACGTTAACTCCAGTTTCCTCCCATTCGTTCCTCATTTGTTTTGTTGTGCATTTTCAATTTTTGAGACATATTGCTTTAAGTTTTCTGTCTTGACGCTTTGATGTCTTCCTTGGTCTACCAGTATGCTTGCCTTTAACAACCTTCCCATGTTGTTTGTATTTGGTCCAGAGTTTAGACACAGGTGACTGTGCACAACCAACATCTTTTGCAACATTGCGTGATGATTTACCCTCTTTTAAGAGTTTGATAATCCTCTCCTTTGTTTCAATTGACATCTCTCGTGTTGGAGCCATGATTCATGTCAGTCCACTTGGTGCAACAGCTCTCCAAGGTGTGATCACTCCTTTTTAGATGCAGACTAACGAGCAGATCTGATCTGATGCAGGTGTTAGTTTTGGGGATGAAAATTTACAGGGTGATTCCATAATTTATTCCTCAGAATTGAGTGAGTCCATATTTTTTTCCCTCTGCTTGGTCTAAAAAAGTAACCGTTACTGACTGCCACAATTATTTTTCCTGATTTCTTATAGTGTTTCTTAAAGCCAGAAAGTTGCCATTTGAAATTACTTTAGTTTTGTGTCATGTCTGTGATCTGCTTTTTTTCTACAAAATTAAATAACTGAATGAACATCCTCCGAGGCCGGTGATTCCATAATTATTGCCGGGGGTTGTATGATTTACAGAAAGTGTGCAATAATTCTTCAAACAAAATTAAGCAGGTGGATAAATATGGCCACCCCAACAGAAAAAAATACATCAATATTTAGTAGATGCTCCTTTTGCAGAAATAACAGCCTCTAATCACTTCCTATAGCTTCCAATGAGAGTCTGAATTCTGGATGAAGGTATTTTGAACAGCTCACTTAAAATCACACCACAGATTTTCAATAATATTCAGGTCTGAGGACTGAGATGGTTATTTCAGAATGTTGTACTTGTTCCTCTGCATGAATGTCTTAGTAGATTTTCAGTAGTGTTTAGGGTTGTTGTCTTGTTGAAAGATCTAGCCCCGACACAGCTTCAACTTTGTCACTGATTCATGAACATTGTTCTCAAGAATCTGATATTGACTGGAATCCATTTGACCCTCAACTTTAACAAGATTCCCAGTACCTGCACTGGCCACACAGCCCCACATGATGGAACCACCTCCAAATTTTACTGTAGGTAGCAAGTGTTTTTCTTGGAATGCTGTGTTCTTTTTCAGCCATGCACAACGCCCCTTGTTATGTCAAAATAACTCAATTTTAGTTTCATCAGTCTACAGCATCTTATTCCAAAATGAAGCTGGCTTGTCCAAATGTGCTTTAGCATACCTCAAGCTACTCTGTTTGTGGCGTGTACACAGAAAAGGCTTCCTCTGCATTACTCTCTCATCAAGCATCTCCTTGTGCAAAGTGCGCTGTATAATTGAACGGTGCACAGAGACACACACACACAGTCCGGTTCATATTTGTATTGAAATATCAGCAGCTGGAAGGTGTGAGCAGCGGGGAGCTGCCATCAGCCACTTTAGTATTTTGAGACAAAGTGTAAATGTCAAGTTTCTTTTTCATGAAGCATTTATGAATTGATTCCATCTCTCGTCATTTGTGCTGGGATGAATTTACTGTGCAGTGCATTCAGTGTTTTGTTTTTTGGGACACGTTGTGTCAAACTGCCTCAATATTTTGTCCATTTTAAGTTTGTTTGTGTTTAACACACATGACGGCATCTCATAAAACATCACTCTGTTCAAATTTGAAATGATCGTACAGAGTGTCACTATGCAGCAGCCGTCTCATCCGTGAGGTTTTACACTAATTCATATAAAACATCAACTTTTGTCAAAAACTGATGGTGCCTCAACTCAAATGTCGTCTGATCTCATTCAGGGGTAGTGATTCAACAACAAATACGGATTGCTACAATTTCGCTTTTAGATTCGTATTTCAGAAGAAAAAGGTATATTAGCCAATTCCAATTTTGCTTCCACAGTTTCTGATTGGAATAATCCAGTCACAGTCGCTTCAACTGCCTGGCTTGCTGTTCCCTCTGTTCTACCCACACAGTAGGCTGAGGGGTCTTGCCACACCTCCTGCTACACATTCATGAAACTCGAGTGACACACATTCTGTGGACATGATATGACATGTTGGTGGTGACTTATGGAAAGAGATATTTGCATGAGTAAAATCACAATGTGCAGAGTCGTACTGTGTATTTTACATCGAGTTCTGTACCCTGAGCCGTCGCATGTGTACCGTACAGTTCAAAATAAATACATGTATTAAGACACCCCTATTTGACACCCATCATTTTTAGTTTTTTGTTTCAGGAATCACGAGTTATTGAAACAGTGTAGTGCTGCAAGACTGAATGAATCGCATCAAGAGCACCTTCAATGTAAATCTTAATCTTTAAGGCAATATAAAAACTGAATGAGAATACCTGATTTTAAGGTCTGTTCAATATTTTCCCCTCACATTACGGTGTTCGACAGTGATCATTATCTCCACCAAGGAGCTAGTGTTTTTACTGTGGTCTGATCATTGATGTATATTTGTTGTTGTTATTGCCAGCAATTTGTTCGCAGTATTGGCCAAAGCTACTGAACCTGTCTGTATATTAATAGCTAAGTGGCCTCTGTGTGCATGTATCCGTGCATGCTTGCGTGTGTATGGCTTCAATCACGAAGAAACTGTGGTGTGGAGAGCTGATAATTGCTTTTTGGTATGTTTATGTATGTTGGGTCAAAGATGAATGTCGCAAAAATGGAAAATTAATAGGAGTAATATTTTTGGAGAAATTAGGGATATTAGCTAACAACAGTGAACAATGGACATTGATAATTAAATTCTGGACTCACACCCCATTCCAGCAGAGGGCGGTAACTCATCTATATTTTAAAAGCGAAGTGGCGTGTGCGTGCGTGCTTTTATTTATTAAGTTCAATGTAGGAACATGACTGTAAATACATTAAAAACACATGGATGACACAAAAAAGTCAAAACACTTATTTCCATTGCGGTCCATTTAAAAATCAAATGACAAAATAGAAATAATAATAAAATAAAAATAAATAAATAAATAATGTGTATATGATAACAAGAACCTAAACAATTTATGAACACATTAAGACAGTAAATTAGCAGGAGAGAAAAGGGTTGAATTTTCCTCTAAAAACCATTGAGGTATAAAGTCCTACAACCATTCTGGACTCACACACCATTCCAACTCATTATAGAAACTTTGCACAATTTATTACCACTCTTGAAAGATGTCAGCTACCTATTTTACAAACACTACCCAATCTAGAGCCCGTGGATCCCCAGAGGTACAGGACCCAAATTTAAATGAATATTTCAATTTTCTGTAGCTCAAGACAGAGTATGATTTTTGTTTTTTAATTAAAGGCATTTTAGGTAGGGGTGTCAGAAAAAAAAAAACGATTCATGTCCGAATCGTGATTCTTATTTATTACGATTCTCAATCGATCCAAAATGTCCAAGAATCGATTTTTAAAAAGCATTTTTTTAAACATTTTCTTGTTTACTCACTGCGTGTACTGTTTGTCAGGCAACGGGTTCGGTACTACAGCATCCACGCGGGGGGGGGGGGGGGGGGGGGGGGGGGGGGTCTGGCATGCCTCAAACGCTCGTGAGCTGCAGAGTTCAGTGGCTGCAGCTTAGCATGGCGGATGAAGAGCTAATTCAGCCAGCACCGTCTTTGCTTAAGGCAAATGTTTGGATTTTATTATTTGCTGCGTAAGAAGGAGCTTGACATGACTTATGCAGTGTGCAAAATCTGCAAAATGAACGTCAAGTACTTCGGGAACACTTCAGATCCACAAGCCCACATGCTACGCCGTCACCCGAAGCTAAAAGAGGGGAGCAGCGGTATCTGCCGACTACTGACCAGCGCTTCACTAAACTGCCAGCAAACCAGACCAACGAGCAAAGCAGATGAGTAAATTTACATTTAGAATCACTTGATTAACCTTGTAAAGCTGCATTTTCTTAAACATAAACATTTTTTAAGTAATATATCTATTTCTCAGAGCTCTTTGAATCGAAAATCGATTCTGAATCGAATCGTCACCCCAAGAATCGGAATCGAATTGAATCGTGAGTTGTTGTACGATTGACATCCCTAATTTTAGGTATTCAATATTTCTCCTCGCTTATCCTCACTAGTGCCTAAATGAATGTGCTTCACAATAAAAACATTCTGGACCTCACTAAGACTTGGGTTTACTATTCAACTCAAGCCAAATTCAAGCCATGTGCACACACGTGTGTTTGTGTATGGAGTTGGCAAAGACAAACCACAGCCAGGCGGACAGCCGCCACCTCTTGCTGTGACCACACTGTGACAGCTGCCACTTGGTCACACCGGTTTGTGACTACTGACTGCTTCAACATGTGTATTATTGACACTTGGAAAGCTGACAGGTGTCTGTATGCAGAGAAGAGTCCTCACTATGCAGCAGAGTCATTGAGCTGATACTCTCTGGATCGACTGAAGCAGTGCTGAACTCCGCCGTCGTTCCACAATCTCTGAATCACACCAGACAGCTCTGCTGACATCAGGCCTTCCTCTGCCGAGCCTGCCAGGGCAAACAGCTGACGGGCATCGTCCTGGCAACATGGATTGAAAATAACCGCTGTTATTGTAAAATTCTCCCTGTGGTGAATCATCACAGAAAACCGTGTAATTTAACAGCCACATAAAAGCAGACTGTGCGAATTTAGCATACCGCCCGCGCAGCATCCCCAAAATCAATCTTTAGCTGGCCCATTGCTCTGATGATGGCGATGATAGACTGGATGGTGTTGCTGTACACCACCACTTTATACTGCTTACACTCCTCTTCTGAGTAACCAGCTTCATGTATGATTCTAAAACAAAAACAAAATGCAGATTAAAGTTCAGTGTATCAGTATTAAAAAATCCAGAATAAACAGATTTGATTTTTCAGAGAGATAGTTTATTATGGCCAATTAAGAACAAGAATAATGCCATATAGTCGCATGTTCACAGCATCTACAGATCTTCAGGCTTATTAAGACTACCCATCTTCCTGGCACTGTACAAAAAAAAACATTAAAAAAAGAGCAATTGTTTTAATTTAATTTAACCCAAAAGACAAGCGTCATACAATGCAGAGACAATGCAAAAACACATCAATGTAGTCCAGCAACAAAATCAAACATATTAATTGGATCCTAACAGATATTACACATATCATATCGATCTATAAATATGTACAGTTTCTCAAATGGGTTCGTAGTTTTAATTTATTTAGGTACTAAAACCAGTCATTAACCCCACAAAATGATACGCAGACATGTTCTTCAGTGTAGTCTGTGCAAATATTTTCTAAACATTAAATGTGGTGACAATTCATAATATCCCATCTTGCTTGAAAGTAATTTTGACTATTCCTCAGAAGTAAAGATGTAAACAGTTATATCCTTTTCATTTTCAATACCTACTTACTCTAATTAAGGGAGTGGGGGTGGGGTGGGGTGTCGTGACCCAGCAGTCATAGGGCGAGAGGCAGGGTACGGCTAATTTAAGTTCCAATTCACATAACCTGCATGTCTTTGGAGGTGCGAGGAATCCGGGGCATCCAGAGGAAACGCACATGAACATGGCGAGAACATGCAAATGCCACACAGAAAGGCCAAGCCAGGAATCAGGGTGAGAGAAATATTTTTTGAGCCTACTGATCAGGACATGAAGCACCAATTTTGTTACTGGTCCTCCTGGTCCAAGGTGGTGGCCCCAGGTATTTGGACACTCAGAGCCTCTGAAGGTAAGCCGGTGTCACAGACCGAATGGTCCCCCTTTAAAAATTTGTCCACCCTGCCTTCACTGTGCATGCGTTATTTTGGACCACAGCAGCTCGTCTGAGACTGATTCTCTCCACCCAAAGTGATCAAAGAGAATGATGTGATTATTAACCATCAGATGACAACGTAAAACCTCTTAAATCATTCTAAAGTCAGTTTTAAGCAGAAACAAGGCGATAATCGGTGAGTCGTTACTGATGCTTTGAAATGAAGGAAGGCGCAGTGAACGCATCAGCAGCAGCTCGCCTCGCTGGTGTGGCGCTCTGATCACTTCTTCCATCTTTTATTATGAAATAATGCTGAATTTATGTAGAAATGATTGTTGTACAAAAGCTTCAGCTATTTTTCACTGAGATAGATGACGACTAGAGTACAGTTTGAAACAGAAATGACGTGATAATCAGCAAAACGCTGGTGACGCTGAGAAATGATGCATGCACAGTGAAGGCGGGGCAGACCAATTTTTACTACTGTAGAAGGCTATGATGGATACAGAAAGATTACCAATGTCGTTCAGTCAATCAAACTGTGCTTCATCTGGGACCATAAGACATCCATGAGACATAGTTTAAAGGATGCTCTATCCTAACTGGGCCTTGTGAAGGTTTGTGTAACCTTTAATCAGTGCTGTCCTGTAGTAATGTTGCCTTTCATGGGTGAGGGGAAGATTTCCAGGGTGGGAAGAAATGCTGTTACACTGAACCATCGTGGTAAAGAAGAAGGTGAGCAGTCAATTTATGCTCCTATCCTCACTTTTGGTCATGAGCTTTGGGTAATGACTGAAAGAATAAGATCATGGGTACAAGCAGCACAAATGAGATTCCTCCATTGGGTATCTGGGCTTACACTCCCGGACAGGGTGAGCAGCTCGACTATCCAGTAGGGACTTTGAGTAGAGCCACTACTTCTTAGCATAAAAAGGAGTCAGTTGAGGTGGTTTGGGCATTTTATGAGGACGCTCCCTGGTCTCCTCCTTAAGAAGGTCTTCCAGGAGTGTCCAACTGGAAGGGGGCCGAGGAGAAGACCCAGGACATGCTGGAGAGATTATATTCCCCAGATGGCTTGGGAACGCCTTGGGATCCCCCGGGAGCAGTTACAGGGCTTGGCCTAGAATAGGGAAGTGTGTGATGAGCTGCTTGCTCTGCTGCCACTGTGACCAGACAAGTGGGTGAAAATGAGTGAATATTATAATTATTACCGCACACCCATAACTATAATGCAAAGGTGCTACAACACTGAAAAATGTATTTACTCATTATTAAATAAAATACTGTAAGGTTCATTCAAATTCTAATGATTCTAATAATCAGCCACAGGTGTGGTAGGAAGTTTACATACACTCATCATGGGCTATGCCTGGGTGATATATCGATTTATTCAAGTTTCTTGTTGCAGGCAATTTAAAAAAATTTAAAAATTCAAATTTTTCTCATCTTGCTATGGCACATCTTTTGCCCCTAGATGCTTCCATAGCCCCCCCTTTCCTTCACACAGCAACAACATGGCTACCACTAACAAGAGCGAGAAGTTTGTTCCAAGAAAGGAACTGGTTTGGGTTTGTAGCAACAGATGTGGAACAAGTGACTGCATGCTGCAAAGTTTATCTGAAGTCCAACGCAGTGTTTTTCAACCTTTTTTGAGTCGCGGCACCCTTTTTATATTTACAAAATCCTGCGGCACACCACCAACTAAAATAATATTATAATGCTATTACCTCTGGTTTTGCGCAAAACCCAATTATCACAATAGAAAATCGATACAGAAAACATCGCATTTCGAAAATCCTCAAGCATTTTGCGCTCTGATCTCAAGTAGGGCTGTCACGATTAGAAATTTCTGGAGACGATTGTCAGACAAATAATTGCGATTGACGAATATATTGTCTATTTTTTTTTTCTTTTTTTCCCTTCTTTATATTCTACTATTGTAGTATAATTACACAACTCTGGAAGAACGTTTGGCTTCTGTGAGTGGAGAAACTGGGAATGGTGCAACATTTTTATTTTTATCTTCATTTTACATACAGTCCCAACTTTTTCTGATTTGTGGTTGTTTCTGTTGCATTTCTGAAATTGTTTCTCCTCATCAGTCACGTTTTGTGCTTAAACACTACATTAAGCTCAAGACTGAACAAATAAATACCTTTGGAAAATAACAGCTGTTAAAGTTCAGAGTTCTCACCTGCTTTTTGTGATCTGTGCCTCTGAACATTTTTTTTTTTGTGTATCTCAGTTCATTCATATATTCTCATTTTTTAAATATGTTTTTAAAGATATTTGACCGTTTATTTCATCTCATGATCTCATAAATTCAGCATACGACGCGCACATGGTGTGAACAGGACGGTAACGGCAGAATCACACCTTTAGAGAAAGTTCAGAGAGAAGTAAAAGCTTCACGTTTTCGTTTTGTTAACATGTTCACTCCATTTAAAATCCTCTCTCTGCTCCGCGCTCGCTGCGCACTGAACGTGTCGCGCCTCCATTCAGGAATCTCCCTCACCCACCCCCTCCCCTCCCCTCCCTCACCCACCCCCTCCCTCGCAGTCTGCAGCCTGTTAACTCCGCGCGCGTGCACACACAGGCACAGACACACACACCGACAGCTCCGCATTTTAGACGGCTTTTGAAGCAGACGGCACTGTTTTAATCAGCCGTCAGCCTCCTTGTTATTGTCCCGCCTTAAGACGAGAGCGAGGCTGCAGCACAATGACGTCAGATTCTGAGTCGTTTTATGCTTTGTGGATAAAATAAATAATTCACGGTAATCGCGAATATGAAAAATAATCGCGAATATGAAAAATACCCACGGCACCCCTGACGATCGATCACGGCACCCTAGGGTGCCGCGGCACCCCGGTTGAGAATCACTGGTCCAACGTAACAAAAGGCAGCAGCAGCACAACAAATTTATTCCAGCAATTAAAACAGAGGCATCCAGCCGAGTGGTAGAAATGCCACTCTTTACGAGGGGAATAACACTGTTACAACAAACAAACTCCCACTACCCAAGGTACAACAAATTACAGAAAGTCCTAAAAATCACCTCCTGACACCGGCACGTCTGCAGACTGCAAATTAAAACCTCTTAAATCATGTGCAAACCATGACGCCACCACCTCCCTTAAGGAGACAATGGCATCTCCTTTTAAAAATAAATAAATAAATAAATAAATAAACAATAATAATAATAATAATTTATTATAAAAACACAAATACAAGAACATAAAGGGGCTTATTGAATATTATTTACAAATAATAAAAGAAAATATAGGACAACTAAACATTTACAAATCAAATTTGTCTATAAAAGAAACTACTTTTGAAACATTATTGGATTCAATCAATGATAGAGACTTATAATTAAGTTTAAACTCATTTAAGTTTAAAATCATTTTTCAATGAGTAATGTTTAGTTTTGTCTTGGAAAAAAAATTACATTTGTGTATGTAATGTTTGCTTAGTAAATTATAGTAGAAATCAAGTTCGAGCGTGCTGAGGAGCGCTGGTCCTCGCGCGCAGCACCTTTGCGTGCACATGCAGAGATAATTTGCGCACGCTGAGTTATTATTTGAGCATGCAGTTAATATCTATGCGTTAACGCATTTTTTACGCGAGTGGGGTTTTGTCACGGATCTGACACCATAATATGGTACCCGAATATACAGTGGAAAAGACTCGGTTTATCCACTTACTGAAAACTATAGACCCCAGGTATGCGCTACCTAGCCACAACTATTTTGCTGAAGTTGTCTTGCCCCATCTGTACAACAGTACTCCTGAGGAAATCAGCAGAGAGATGGAGGGGGTGCCGTTTTAGTCTCCAATGACAGATATATGGCCCAGTCGAACCATGCAGCCATACATGAGTTTGACAGTGCACTTTATCAACAATGATAAAGGTGCTCTGCGTAGTATTTGCCTCCAAACAGCGTGCTTTCCAGACAATCACAAAGGTGAACTTATTGCCCAGGGACTGAAGGATGCCCTGGGTTCCTGGATCCTGTCCGAGCATAGTCTAATCTACACGACAACTGACAGCGGCACCAACACAATCAAAACTCTGAGAGGGAACGGGTGGCCCAACGTGCTTTGGACACAAACTGCACAAAGGTATTGGTAAGTCTAACAATAAGTCAAATAAATGAATAGTTTTTGATAGTCCATCCGGAGCAACTGAATAATACAGCCCGCATAGCAAAACTATAATGAAAAATTTACAGTCTCATCGTGATTCATGAAATACAGCTATCCTATAGGAAGCTTCATTATAACCTAGCTGGCTTCAGTCAGAACACTGTAACACAACCTTAGATTTGCGATGTAGGCCATATTCTTCAGTCGCTCCGGCCATCCTTTATCCTCAGCCACCATTTTATAAATATACCATTAGAAGAGTTTACTTCTCACTAGCTTTTACATGATATATGACAAAGATATTATATTAACACACAAACAAAACAGAGTTTTGTAGCTAGCTAAACCAGCCTATGACGTCATCACGCTAACGTCGGCAAAATGTCTTCTAAATGACTTCAGAGGTGATATTATGTTCCCAAAACAGTGTTTTAAGGTTAATTTCTCGCTTGCTTTTACATAATATATGAGAAACATGTATATAAATACACAAAACAAAGCGGTTTTAGAGAGGCCAACCACTGATCTCACAGTGCAGCTCTACTCTGATTGGCTGTTACCCCTGCCACTCAAAAACAAACCAAACAGACTGAAACAGAATGTGACATTTTAAAGTCTTAAAATACCTCCATCTTTGAACTTGTCCAAGATCTGTGTCCCAAGAATGTTCCCTGTGAATTTGAAAACTCTGGCAGTAATAGGACTGGACTTGTGCTGAACACAGACGGATGGACAGATGGACGCTAAGCCTCCACAATACCCGATGGCCATATTTGATGGCCTCGGGTAAAAAAGGAAAAACTATGAAACTGCCTCTTTTTCATCATTTACAACTTTTTTTTTTTTTTTTAAATCAACCTGGCTTTAACATATTCAAATCACTTCATAATTTATGATTCCACTTTTAAAAATTTCACATTCCTTTCTACACAACCATTTTTCATCACCTCAGTTTTTATGATTTTTGTTACATTTGCCCTCCATAATTATATCCACAAAATATTGCAATTGTGTTTATGTTTCTAATAATCATTTTGAACTTTTACGAAATGGAAATGGTGATTCAGTGAGTATGCCTAACATGGGAACCAGGGCACTCTATTCAGCTGGTGCTACGACCGGCCCCCGTGGACATTGTTTCATATCTTATGCAAAAAGGGGACTTCCTCCTCTGCCTGGATGGATCAAAATGCAGCTCCTCCACTGCTTGCGTCAATCAATCATCACTGCTCTTTCCACACTATTAACTTCTGACAACAGGCTTGCAGCTGAAAATGGGAGTGAGTGAATCACTGTGTATTTTGTCAAGATTACAAAAAATAGGATTTTTTTTTTAACACAATGTAGGAGTCATCAGGGCTGTAACTTACTTCATCTGCTTCACTATTGTGCTTTTCCCAGATTCTCCAGCTCCTAGAAAAAGGAAAGAGTAGTTACTGTTTGAGGCATCCTTTCATACCGTCATCTTACTGTAAGTAATGTATTCATTCACAAAAAATTAGAGCAGAGTGAAAACACCAAGCAGCCTGATAATGGGTTTAATTTGGAAAGTATGAAGCATACGGCAGACAGTGGAGTCATGGAACACTCCCATAAATGCTTCAGGAATAAAATTACCTAATATCAGGAGGTTGGGGTGTGTGATCACACTGATGCTGCCTGCAAAAAAATCACAACTTCCAACATGGCTTATATTTACTGTACAGCGAAAACTGGCAGCACAACAGTCCACTATCACATAGAGGATCAAGCTCTACCCTCAGAAAGGATCCTTGTGCAACAGGGGAAAACAAACAAAAAAAAAAAAAATAACTGTGCAGGGCATACACAAATACTATTCAAATCTAAACTTTTAAAGCCTAGATTATCTTTGAATCTGACAACAGAAGTGTGCATTGGAAACCCAGTGATGATCTGGGAGCAGGAGAGAATCTTCACTGCATTAAAGGGTGTTACACTGATCGAGAGAAGACATTATTTCATTGTGAGGAACCTGCAGTTTCTGAAACAGTCATCCAAACAGGAAATAGTTGTCATGCTGCTGACCCAGTGTTTCTCCACTCAACAGCCACAGATTATCATAGTTTTGGGCGGAGGCCACAAAAAACAAACACAAACACACACACACACACACACACACACAAGAATTAAATGATAGGATCCATACAGCGTAATGATTATGATGCTGGATGTACCTGCTCCAGTTGTGCATACAGTGCTCTCCAAAAGTATTGGAACACTTAGTATTTCACATATTTTAATTTGTTTATGACATTTCAAATGCAATAAAGACAAATAATATAACTCAAACTGAAAGCAAATCTCAACAACATAATATAACCTAATTCAAAATATAAAAGCCAAGATGTTGGGTTGCATTAAGTAATGGAATGCTTTGGTATAATACCTGTAAATAATCAGTTTTACTTATATTATATTTAGACAAGTCAGGGGATGGATACATGAACATTTCCAAGTCACTGAATATGTCTTGGACTTTATTTATATCAATTATGAAGAAATTCTGTAATTTCCGGACTAATGAGCATACCTGAATATAAGATGTACCCACCAATTTTAAAAACCATCTGAGAGAGCAACTGTGGCGCAAAGTGCTGGTGTCACAGAGGGACTTTTCTTCAGCCACAAGAAGGAATAAAGTATTTTCAGATGTCGTTTTCTGAAATCAGGAGGCCTTATGTGGGTAATTTTTCTTCAGGATGTGATGATGAATCCCACAGAAATGAACAGGTAAGACTTTATATTTACTCCCTGTGTGAATTTACTCCGCATGAGGACTGCAGTTTTCAGCCAATCAATGGACAGTACTAATGCACGTATTTCAACTTATGAGTAAATTATAAGAAAGCCTGTAAAAATCCATAAATTAGAAGCATCATTGTTTTAAGTTGCAGTGTTCAAAGCGTATGAAAAAAAATAGTGGCTTATAGTCTGGAAATTATGGTACAAACAGTGCAGGTGTACAGACATAGCATTAAGCGTGGCTTTGTTACGTGTGAATGAAAACATGGTGGAAAGTGGTGAGGGCGCTCAAAGAGATCATTCAGCCTTCTAAGAAGATCAAATCTGAAATGTGGTTATATTTTGGCTTTTATGAGAATGTTGAAGGAATGTTTTTGAAGATGATAACTTGATATGTAGAACATAATAATTTTTTTTTAAAAAGTCACAGCTCAACAATACTGTCACAATACTGATAGTGATCATTTTGGACTCTATAGCCACGATATGAAACTTTCACACTGCTTCATCTACACATCAAACAGAGACCCGGGTAATGTGTATGACTTGCATTGCATGGGAATGTCAGACATGAAATTCTGGCCATGTGGTGTGTTTCTCTGTGCATGATCCAGCACACAGGACCCCAGTGGCTGGAGAAGACCAAGGGGATGCAAATGCTTCACCTGGCTTCAGCAAATGGCCATTTTCCAGAAGCGTTAGAAGTGATAGAACAGCTGTCTGCCTGTTGCCATCCAGGACCCAAGGTGGTTTCACAGTATGGTGCATGTGATGATGCACGGCACCAGTCTTTAAAACCTGATCTGTTCTCCACAATTATAACACAGACAATCCCAAAAGAGTACTTCTGAGGAAAGTTTGTATTACAGGCTACACCAGCATATGATTGCTGTGTGCCTGGTTGCAATGCAGATTCAAGAATATTGGATGGAAAACACCCTTTCACGCAGGGGAGGTTAGCCTCATCCCTTTATCACATGCAGTGAGAGAGACATCTGTCATTTTCTAGCACCTTCATTAGAGAAACACAGACTTTGGAAGAGCCTAATTTTCACCCTGCTCAATACACTGCTCAGCACATCCAACCAAGTGGAGCAATTACACTTGTCATCATGGTCCCAAAGACAGAGCTTGCACATTGCTGCATGTACAAAAACATAAATGCATGAAGATATGTGTATACCTAAAGCTAGAATCTCACAGAGCGGCGAATGTTGCGATTTTTAGACTCGCCAAATTTGTTGGCAGTAATCAAGCACATATCTAAAGACTGTGAATTCTGACAAATGTGGTGAATTTCTGCTGTCCTTGAGGGAGAACTGCTTTGTCTGGCTGCAGCTCTCCTGCTGCAGAAGAGCAAAAAAAAGAGGAAGAAAAAGAAGACAGGAAGAAGAAAAAGTACACTGTTTTGGTCAGAGAGTGCCAAAAAGAACTTTAGCGACACACGTTATAACCATTTAAAAACCCTTAAAACTGTTGTACAAACATTGGCAACTGTTTGCAGAAAAAAATAATTTACCACGAAAATTTTGAGCACGTTCAAAATTTAGTTGCCACAAGAAATACTGTTTGCGACCCTAAAAACTATTTGCAAACTGTTTTGCAATGTTTTACAAAATCTGACAAAACCCAAAATTCACTACATTCGTCAGCATTTGCTGTTACATGAGATACAGGCTTAAACAAACCACTGCATGATAAGTTCTAACAACTCTTGAGATATTATTTGCATAAACATCTGGGGTGAGGCAACACTGGTTGCAGGCCCTCATTTAGCTTAATAGCATGAAATTGTCAACAAGAGGAGATTGGTGATGTTTTTGAAAAAAAAAAGGATGACTGTTTCTTTGAAATGGCCATGAACAGATGGAAGGAGAGACACAGTTATGTTCCACAAAGTGTGGCGAGACACATTCCACTGCCAGTTACGAATCCCTAACAGATGACTTTTGTCAAGGAGGCTTAAATCAGAAAATGTTCAGATGGCAGCCGAACAAAAATGTAATCCTTGAATTCTTTGGTCAAGCTGTACTCAGCAAAAGAGATTTACACCCGGTCACAGACACTGTTTAGCTGGACAAATAGTTTGGAGCCCTCACATTTCTGTCACCAATTACCTCATGCAAAGGATTTATGGCTGAATACCAACTTTGGCTATCTGCCGGTTCACCAACCAATTTTACAGGCATCCAAAGTCATCCAAACCCATGCAAAGGAAACATCACAGGCAGACTCCAAATTATTCCCTTCTTATAAATCACTGTTCATGGTCAAATAGGGAGACCATTTTCTTTGGATGAGCGTACTGGTCCCACAGCATTGTGGTTTTGTTTTAAAGACAACTGCCAAAGTCTGCTTTGTTTTCCCCTATAAATCTCTTGTTCAAACACAGACAACCAAGGCGGGTAATGCCTGGAAAAAAAAAAAAAAAACACTTTCTCCTCAGCATCGCAGCCACAACTTCCAACAAATGATTCTAAACCAGACACTGTACAGCTCTACCACCACTTACATCATCCTCACACACCCGTTTCTGGGATTCTTCCAAACTGCTGCAACAACCAACTCTTAAGGCTGTGTCACAATAGGTGCTTTTTTGCCTCCACAGAACGTAGATCCAGTACATTTAAACAGTAAAACAAACAAACAAACAAAAAAAAACAGGAACAAACAAACACACATAAAAAGTGCAGCCTACAGCACCATTTAAATAAAATACATAGCCTTTGAGCAAGTGTCTTTAATTATTTCATCTGGACTATGGTTACACTGCAGTTTGTTTTTTAGCACTATTACTAGAAACTAACATACGGATCATTATAACACTTGGTGACAATGTGATCGCCGACTTTAATAATTTTATCAACTGGTGCAGTGCCTGTAGTTTTTTCTTTTTTGGGGGGGAGCAATATCACTTGCACTGCAAAATAACAAAGAACAGAATTCAGTCTGGCATTGGCATATCAAATTAAAATGATGCTGAACAAAGAAAGATTAGTTAACACATTTGGTTGCTGTCATTTGATGCTTAACTTCCTTCTCACTGTTCAAAGTTATTATCAATATCAAGTTATTATTATCAATAACTATCTGACTTGGCAGGAGTTGGCAATAGAGTAAGGTAACATTACTTTGTGTGTTTTGTAAAGATAACCACAAACTAATTCCATGCTTTCTTACATTCAAATGAAACACAGTATTAGTTACTGAATTAAGTAGGGCTGCAGCTATCGATTATTTTAGTAATCAAGTATTCTATCGATTATTCTGGCGATTAATCGAGTAATCGGATAAAAAGTACTTTGGTGTTTTTAAACAACATCGATAGTCCAGGGCTCTCCTTAAGCAATGGCACAATGTCACTGCGCCAAAGTGTTGGCATTTTGCTGAAATGGCAATGGGATGTGGCTTTCTGTTTTGTTTTCTCCAACTTGTAAAATGTAACCATTTTTAAGTTTTTTTTTTTTTTTAATTAAGGTTGATGGACTGGATCCCTGTGTGATTCCCCCCCTCTTTCTCTGCAATTCAGCAGATGCATTTCAGCTGGAGGTTGAACATGCAGCCTCGCAGTCAGTTTTTTTTTATTATTTTATTTAAGTCACCGTGTTTGTGAAGTGTTGTGTGTTGTCCAAAAAAGTAAAAAATTAAAAAGTCAAACAGTGTGAGTCATCAAAGAGTGGACTTCTGCTGTTTATCAATGTAGCCGGGGCCAGAGCTGTGACTCGCCCGGTCTGAGAGCAGCCGGCCACCGTCCCTCCCCACGTAGAGCAGACCGTGTGTTTTTTAAAACTAGACAAACACACTGCTTCGCTTTAAATGCACAGTAAGTCTATTTCAGATGATCGGCGTGGACCATCTATCTCTTAAAAGCCTTTATTTTACTCTGTGTCACGCTGGAAAGTGGTCGCTATCGTTGCTAATTTCATTAGCTGTTATGCTCCAGTCTTCTTCTGTTTTTTTTTTTTTTTTTTCCTGTGGACGTTGCAGCGCCACACACAGGCCTGGCATATGTACTACAACGTTAAACGAAGCTTCGAGGCACAGAATTTGCCTCGAACATTTTTTGTAATCGAATTATTCGAGTTACTCGACTAATCGTTTCAGCCCTAGAATTAAGTGTTGAAGCTTGAAGGAGAATAGTGCAAGAATACAGACACTATTAGCGCCTGTGTGTGTGTGTGTGTGTGTGTGTGTGTGTGTGTGTGTGTGTGTGTGTGTGTGTGTGTGTGTGTGTGTGTGTGTGTGTGTGTGTGTGTGTGTGTGTGTGTGTGTGTGTGTGTGTGTGTGTGTGTGTGTGTGTGTGTGTGTGTGTGTGTGTTGGGGGTGGTCCCCCCAAAAAACTTCAAAATAAAGGTTTTGAAAATAAATCCCAAAAAACTTCATAACAAAGAACTGAGTTGATAATAAGCACTTTTGATGTCATTCAGGTCTATGTTTTGACTGATATGTTATTATTTGCATATAGTATTTCATATTGTTTTCAAAAATCAGTTTTATTATCAATTATACAAAAATAAAAGGAGTCCCATTAAACAGGTTATTGCAAGAGACGCAGACAAAATTAAACAGAACATTTAGAATTTTTGAAACACAATACTCTGCCTCCTGAATGCAGTGTATTTAAACTTGAACTCACAGCAAATATAGGATTTTATTCTGCTTATGTACTTACTGAAACATTGTACTATATTGTGGGAAAATCTAAGATTTTATTCAGCTTTTGTACTTACTGAAATGTTGTACAAATAGTGGAAAATTTCTTGGTGTTATCAAAAAATGGAATTTAGCTAACGTCTCCTCAGTGTTGTCAAGTTAAACTCAGTCACCAGAACACTGACAGCACGAGTTTCCCAGTAAAAGTATTTGCTGAGATGCTGGCATTAAATGCTTCATTGTGAAATGGTGGAAGCAACATGAAGTACCTGATGTTCTTTAACTTTGTTACCAGTAACATCAGCAAGCCACACAATCTTGGAGTATGGATGTTTTGTTAATCAAAATAAAGGTTTCAAAATATAGTTTTTGAAAATTCCCAAAATTTTCATAATAAAGGATGCACATCATCGTGCTATGCACAATCCATATCTGAAAGCTGAGGCAGATCTGACAAATAGTCAAAGAGATATGCGAGCCACAAAACAACACACAGATGATTCTTGCTTTACAGATAGATACGTTAAAAACAAATGGACATGTCTTGACAAAAATGAAATGATCTGATTGTTCACAAATTGAAATAGTTCTAAATCTGGATTGTGATTTAGATGTGTCAGTCGTGGCAGATGGCTGACCCTTGATGGAGACTCTAATAAGTGCTGCTCTAATGTGCTGTGAAACAGAAATTACATTTGTCAGTTTTAGAAAGACAGATGAGGTTGTGTAGAACAGTATAAAGTGGTACAATGTGTAATATAGTGGTGTAATAAAAAGTGCAATTGGCCTAACTCGTCATGCCCTCGTCACGAGCTGACCACTTGTATAATGGCACAAGATTTGATAACATATTCTGGCAAATGGACAAAAAGCCCTCAGACATTCCCAAGAAGGGATGAGAGAAATAAGTGCAGACATTTTACAACCAGTGATGCGAGTGGACCTTGGAGGGGGGGGGGACCCTGAAAATTTTGTTTACAACCAAGCTCCACAAAGTCCAGTGATGAGAGCGAGTCCGGGGAACCTCCCCCAGGAAATGTTGAAATACTAGATGCAGTATATTGCAATCTGGTGCATTTCATAAGCTAAAAGAGATATTTGTCTGTCCCATTTTCTTGCTCATTTTAGTCATAAAAAGCATATTTTCCCATACTGGCAATACGATGAAACTATAATACATAATCTGTCACCTGGAATAGAATATTGTATTATTACTATTTCATAAAACTACACATTTGCATTGGATCATTACTGTTCTATCTTGACACTTATCCAAACATTTGATGTCAGCACGTTGTACTTTTATAACACAACTAGGGATGGGTATTGATAAGATTTTACCGATAACAATGCCATTATCGATTCCACTTATCAAATAGCTTTTGTGAATTTTCTGTGTACTAAAAGTAGGCTTTACAGGTTTTTATTTTTATATTTTATTGAGTCTTAAACTAAATAAATATGAAACTGGTCACTGGATCCTTGATCTCTGGACATAAATAGAAATAAACAAAATCTGTAGTTTTTGTCAAAAATATTTCATTTCAGACATTAATGGCACAAATGTAACTCCATACATGGCCTCTGAGCTGAGCTCAGCAGGCTGCGCTGCAAGTCAGGATGTAATTCATAAATAATGCAGGACGTCTCATTTTGGAAGGAAAAAATGTTTTAGTTGATTGTAGTTTATTGTGTGTATTACAATGTTTGGAAAGAGGTGTCATTTGATTCCGACTGGACTCTAACTTGACTCAGCAGAGAGCGGTGCAGCGTTTGGAGTTGCACGAATGGAATGGAGGATGATTCTCGTTTCTTGCCCACAACAAGACAAGAGTACCAGTTAGTGACTTTAATCAGCACAAAAGTGACTCGTGATTGACATCTTCAAATGGCTGTGAAGAAGTGGACTTGCTGCTTCTGAAAAGCAGCGAAGCAGAGAACCAACGAAGCAGCGGATCGGAGCACTGCTTCGTTGGTTCAAGCTTCAAGCAGAGTTGCGCTGTAGAAGCTGTTGATTGCAGACCTGCTGCAAGGTCTGTAATCAATGTAGAAAAATGATCATTTTCCCAACAAACACCCTCAAAAACAACAGCCACTTTGAAGGACCGATAAGGGAATCTTTAACCAAAAACGCTATTGATGAGTAGATTGAATCATTTCTTAACGATTCTCAAATATACCCAGTTCTTAATATCCATCCCTAAACACAACTGATCTTAACATAAATAAAAATAAAATTTGACAACAAAAGCTGTGCCTACCATTCATTAAGGGCCTTTTTATTGTCATTGTACATACCTACGACAAAATGTGTTCTCTACATTTAACCATCCTAATTACAGTTAAGACACAATCCAACCATTATGAGCAGTGGGGACGCACAATCCAACATTAGAGGACCGACTCAATACGTACAGACACTGCCTTAATCAGGGGCATAAAAAGGAATAGACCCGAAATACTGTATTTTCCGGAGTGTAAGTTGCACCGGAGTATAAGTCACATTGGCCCATAAATGCCTTTTTAAGAGAAAAAAGGTATATAAGTCGCATTTATCACTTCATGCAAGAAGCAAAATGTACATGTCGCTGTATTATTCATTTATAAAGGCACACGCGGTGTAAAGGAGCACAGCTAATGAGCTAACTAAAGTCATATGTGAGATGAACGTACCACGCAATGAAATGTTTGAAAACCCAGTGTATCATTTGCATATTTACAACATAAACACTGCTTTAGCCATCGGAAGCTGAGGGATAATTAATGTTTTTGTTACACGCGCAAACTACTTCTTTCAGCCACGGAACAGATGAGCATATGTGCTGTGAACATACAACGTAATTTATCCTCCTTTTTAGTGCATTTATAAAATAAACTCACCATTAATTTTCTTCTTCTTGTGAAAAGAGCTGTCCTTGTACTTCCAAATAAGTTTAAATAAGGTTTCTTCCAAATAGAGAACAAAAGAAGTCGGTCCTCATTCAAAAGTGTGGTCCTCCTGTAAAAAACATGTTACGGTGTTTCTTCAGAACAAAGAACTTTTATTTCCTTCCTTTCGTTCTTTTGTGATCTTATTCTGGTGGTTCCAAGATCACCTTCCTAAAGAAAGGCATCTTGGGACAAATTTCACACCACACCGTAACTTTGGGTGAGAAACAAGGCTGTACTGTGGCTGGGGAAGCAGTTGCCCCATTGCCCTCCCCCCCCTCTCCCGCCAGATGAAGGCATGTAGCGGTGGGCCCGCCTCGCCTGCTTTTTCCCTCTGGATGGGCACCAGGGTCTTTTTGTGGAGCTTCCCAGCTACGGACCTGCCAGTGTCGCCGACTGAATCGGCCCGCCCTGCCTTCGCTGCGCATGCGTCATCAGCCACGGTTCACCAATTATCACCTCGTTTCTGCTTAAAACTGCACTCCAGTCACCATCTGTCTCAGATATCTGAAGCTTTTGTACAACAATCATTCCACATAAATTCAGCATTATTTCATCATAAAAGATAGAGGAAGCAATCAGAGCGCCACAGCTACATGGGCTGCTAGCTGTTGCATTCACTGTACGTCCATCATTTTAAAGTGTCGCCGAATATCATCTTGTTTCTGCTTAAAACGGCCATATTTCTGCTTAAAACTGACTTTAGAATGATTTAAGAGGTTTTACCTTGTCATCTGATGGTTAATAATCCCATTAATCCATTTGATCGCTTTGGGTGAAAAGATTCTTTCTCAGACGAGCTGCTGAGCTCCGAAATGACGCATGCACAGTGGAGGCAGGGCGGACCCATTTTTCGGTCTACGACACCGGCACCCCATTTTGTGATCAGAGATCAAACTGCTTTGTGATCCGACTGTTTTATTTGAGTCTCTTTCCAGAGCGGAGTCGGCTGTTTGGGACTTTTCCTCTTCATCGTTTAACGGTGGATTATCAAATCGACTTTTGAGCCCAGCACTGATCTTTATCGGATTACTTTCTACATGGAACATTTCCCAAAGTCACAAGCGGTCCAACACAAACTCACAGTAAGTTTAGTTTTAAATCAGCTCACAGTGGCATATATGTATTTCCTGTTCATGTTGTTACTCTGCTGTGGAAATAAATGTTTGTTCGTTTGCGTACACACACACACACACGTTTCTTCCTGTGCATTTTTACGCTGCAGTTTTTTTGTGTCATTAGACACTCTTTGCTACTTGAATATATATTTGCTTGATGTGAACATGACTGCTAATTGTATTTTTTCTGGAAACAGACATGGAAATGATGATCGTTCATTTAAAGAAGATTTAAGCGTGACCAAACTCGGTTTTAAATGCGTGCTGAAAGTAACCAAGCCCTGTTAGGAAGTTTTCATCTCTAGTTTTTTGATTTATTTTTTTTAACAAAAAGACAGTTTAATGGTGTGTTTCTTATTTCAAGTGTAAAGAAAATTCATGGCCATGAACCGTTTTTTTTTTTTTTTCTCCATATAGAAGTCGCACCAGACTAAGTCTCAGGACCTCTTAAACTAGCAAAAAAAAAAAAAAAGTGATTTATACTCCGGAAAATGCTGCGATCTCCTCTAAAGTCCATCTTTTGGCAGCTAGGGCCAATGTTGTTCCTTTGTAACATTCAAAAGCACCTCTACATCACTCGTATTCCTCCAAAAGTGGAGCTTCCTCTCTTTGGAGAATGTAGGGGCCTTTTTCAGGGAACGCTTCTCCTCTGGTGCCGCGGACTTGGCCATGGTTGTAGCAGACGACCAACCCAGAAGCAAAAAAAAAAAAAAAAAAAAAAAACTCTCACGCACTGGAGGCACTTCTTGGCAATGACACTTGTGAGGCCACTTATGCCTGTGAAAATTGTTGACTAACGTTAGACGGCTCATCTACAAATTTATCTGTCTATATGAAATGGAGATTAGATGGCTAATGTTGGACAAGTAAGTTTAGTAGACTAAAAAATTAGACTGCTTTATGAAACTGAGCCCTGAAAGTTCAGCTACAATTTGCCAGAAGGTACATCTGAGATGCAAGCCTAGATTTTATGTTTTGGTGAAAGAAAATCCTTCTCTGCTCCACTTCATCATGAAACTGTATAACTGGTGATACAAAATGGAAAACATACACAATTTCTCCAATCACAGCCACAGAAACCTGTAACAGCTTCTGGGTTGTCTGGGTGTCTTTGTGGCTTTCTTCGTTCTTTCCTCATTTTTGAGAACTGTCTACTCTTATCATAGAGTGCCATACTGTTTGCATTTCTTCATAACTGATGTAAAAAAAGCCCAAGACATATTCAGTGACTTGGAAATGTTCATGTATCCATCCCCTGACTTGTCTGACAAAAACTGATTATTTATAGGTATTATGCAAAAGTGTCCCATTACTTATGCAACCCATCATCTTGGCTTTTATATTTTATACTGAGAAGCCTGATTTACTTTTTTTATTTGAAATGGTATAAACAAATTAAAAGGTGTTAAATACCAACGGGCCCAATAGGGTTGGCACTGCATGTTGGTAACCTTTTAATTGACATCTCTCCCATTTGTTTATTATTAAAAAAAATAATGGAAGCAAATTCATCTTTCAATTACCCTGCAAGCTGGTGAAGCAGGGTAATTGTAATCAGTCCTGTGTGTTTCTGTCTGTGAAAAAGATAAAAAGAAACCCTTGGGCAAAGTTTCACCAAACCTGGTGGGGATATTACTTGAGCAGATATCTCTAGATAATTAAATATGGCCATGATTAACCTCAGATTTCATAGCATGAAGCACATGAGAATCCACAACTCCCCCTGGATGGAACATAAACTTCCATAGCCAAAATGAACACCCATTTACAGGTGAGTGGACAGAGACAATGCAGATTACTAGCTGCTTTAATTTTATCTGGCAGTAAACTGAATATCTTTGGGCTGTGTACAAAACAAGACATTTGAAGATGTCTTGGGCTCATTTTTCACTTTTTTTTTTTTTTACATTTTATGGCCCTAACAACTAATCCACTAATCACCTTCAGATGTCATTTAAGAATTATGATTTTTAGACACCCATCCATTTTTAGAACCCATAAGTAATTGGACAAAATAAATATAAGGATTATTGTTCATAACATACCTAATCAACACTTTAACATAAAGTTTTATTTAGCCAAGTCATGCACATTTCCAAGTCACTGACTGTGTCTTGGACTTTGGCTACATCACTCACTAAGAAATACAAACAGTGTGATACTGTATATTAAACCACTAAGACACCCATGACAACACTGAAATTGTCATAGGCTTCTGTAAATGTGCATGGTGCACTTTTGATCTGTTGCATCACAAGCCATAGCTTCCTGGTGGAGTAGCTGAGAGAACAAATTTCTCATAACAAAGAAGGAAAATTACAGCTACTGATTGCTAGAAGGTCCATTGATCTATTTTGTTGTGTGAAAATCCTTCTCTGTTCTACTCATAGACTGTGTGTGTGTGTGTGTGTGTGTGTGTGTGTGTGTGTGTGTGTGTGTGTGTGTGTGTGTGTGTGTGTGTGTGTGTGTGTGTGTGTGTGTGTGTATATATATATATATATATATATATATATATATAAAAATAAGTGTTCTATAGAGACCCAGAACAGCCGATATGAAGCCTGTGTCTGGACGTCGCCATGTTCACAGCACCTGTATGATGAACTCATTAATGTATAAAGGGGTGGAGTGTGGCTGGCTCCGTGTGTGAAGAAATGACAGAAGATGGCCCTCTCTTAAGAGTACAAACCACCTAACCTGGGTTCGGGTGTTTATTATATCATTTTTTGGGGGACTGCGTGGTGGTTCTCCTAACAGTTTACTTTGTTGTACACATTTGAAGTTATGAGCCACTTATCTTCTCAGTAACTGTGCATTAAGTGGACCTAACAAATGAAGCTACTGACAGCTGCTAAAACAGGTAATACCATTAGCGTACAACTTTAAATCCAACAATAATTTCACTCAGCATGAATATTGCAACAGAGACATCTTAGATGATTCATTAGGACGTTTCATCACACAACAAGCTGCATTTTTCCAGGTGTTTGAAATAAAATACTCCTTTATATTGACAGACAGCCTCCACAACCACCCGCATTGAGTGGCTTCTGAGCTAAAGACACTACAAGGAGTTGCTGGACTCAGCCGCTGTCACTCAAAGCAATTATACAGAATTTTATGGCTTAGAATATCTTAAACTAAGAACTTAGGAAAAAAAATTCACCCAGTACAGTTGTCATGGAGAAGAAAACCATGTATAGAGATGAAACCATTTTTTGTTCCAGGCTGCAAACATGTTTATTTCTGTTCTAAATCTGGACATTTTAACGCAGAGTCCTATGGGAATGTGCTCCACATTGATTTCATCTGATGCCATTGAAGTTTACTGCGTGATGGTTTCACAGGTATGCAACTATTCTTCCACTGGAAGAACATCCCAAAGATGGTGAAAGACTAATTACCTCCGCCAAGGAGGTTATGTTTTCGGTCGCGTTTGTTTGTTTGTCTGTCTGTTTGTCAGCAGGATAACTCAAAACGTTTTGAAGGGATTTTGATGAAATTTTGTAGAGTGGTTGGAAATGACAAGAGGAACAAGTGATTAAATTTTAGTGGTGATCCGGATCCAGGAATTTTTTAAAGGATTCTTCACCATTGTGGGATGGGGGAATTTTGACATTCTAGTTTTTAACTCCACAAAAACAAGGCAGAAAAGCTTGAAAAAAAAATTAGGGTGTAACATAGTCAAATGTTCTATCAAACAACAAAGTTTGGTGATGATCAGATCTGGAATACGGATCTGGTGATCCAGAATATGCAAAAATATAGGGAAAATAGAAAATGTGTCAGTGTGAGGTGACAAATGAAGCTAGAGATGCACAACTAACACCAAATTGTAGCTTAATCTGTACTGATTCAGTAAGGTGTCATCAGATTTGATGTAGCTTTAAATGTTATGGAGCTAGATCCAGAAGAAAACCGCCATTACCGAAAAATCGTTTTTATACAATAAATTTTCAACTAATAAAGACATAAAAGTGATTCCAAGTTCTAGTGGTATGTTTTCATGGTCAAGGATGTCAAATATATAGGAAAGAAAAGTGTATGTATCATAGTTTTATTTGTAACACTGAATTGTTGAATAGATCACTGTGCCAAGGAGGGAATCTCTTTAGGGTCAGTGACCCTATGGCCTTGGCGGAGGTTTGCACTCTGAGTGCTTCTAGTTTGTGTTGTTGCAAGATGTAAGCAAGAGAAGTATAAAGGCATCATCAGGATAGTCAAGCTCCTTGTTAACGAAAGAAGAATTTGACCACTTTGAAATATAAACTTGACTTTGCCTGCTTTGGTTAACAGAATAGTATACCTCTGCTGAGAGCCTACACAGAAATATACCTCTGCTGTTTCAACAGAATTTCCTGCTTGTCACAGACTATGACACAAGCATTAATATCAAACTACAGATTTCTCAAGTTGAGATACGCTCAAGGAGGAATTTTCCGCCAAATCTTCTCTTGCAGGTCATAGTGGTGGAATGTTGGAGAATGTCATGCTTAGCATGAAAGCGTGACAACATGTTGAGTCTCACACCGAATACGTGACACATGACAGGACCGCTTTAAATCGTATGAGTGAGACTTGAGAACTCTGAAACTGTAAATACAAAAAAATTACATTCAGGTCCTTTTATATCCCAGTGTGAACGCAGCCATCTAAAAAAACAAAACAAACCTCACCTGTGGACAAATTCTAATTTACAGAAAGAAGGGTAAAAACTTGTAGTTTTCTTGTAGCCAACACAAACACTGCTCACAGCCAGCAATGATAAATTATTCCTAAAAACGCTGTGTTTATGGAACTGTGGAAAAACTGCTTTAAAAATGTCTGAGCTCTTACCCAATAAGAGCAGTTTAACTTCTCTTGAGGACTTCTCTCGGTCTTCTCGCAGGTTTTTATCAATCATTTTACTCCTCTCCACAGCAGCTTTGTCCTCGGCGCTGATGGTACAGCCCATTGTTACTGAGACAGCTTCAGATTGTGGTTTTCACAAAAGCTTCAGATTTTGATTCCACAGCGGTTCATTAGCTTCAGAGTGAGGTTTCAGCACAGATCTAACAGCTCCGGGTTGTGGTTTCAGAGCGGATGATCATCTAAAGTCTGGAGCAGTAGGTGAAGTTTTCTGGACGGTGGAAAAGGCGTTGGCACCAAACTGTGGTCTGGATAGATGCAGAACTCACACCCGCTTCAACTTTCACTTCTGCTTGTCGGCGAAGTTCATGTAACGCTACTCTTCTACAACTTATACCACACGACTTAAAACTAAAGTATTTCAAACATAAACCGCAAAGAGCTAGGGAAAATGGAGCGAAGTTCATAAAAAAAAATTATGTAAAAAAAAATCAGAAACGAAGGACCTTACTTTAACCCATCAGACGACTTTGGGCTGCGCAGCTCAACTACAATGAAGAAAGAAAAAAAAACTGTTCCGAAAAAAGGGATGCCACGCTAAGCCTGATGGGAAATGTAGTCGTTTCTGAACCACATATGAATTTTTTACGTCTGCGTCTTATGTATTGCTCGGTACCCTAAACAAATTAAGGGTTTTAGTCATCATAAGCCATCTGTAACTGTCATCATTTGTTGTTTGAAAATAAGTGACAACATTACTGCGGGTTTTCATCTGTTCATATTTAGCAAGTGGCAGCAGAAGCGTCACAAGAGTTATTGTGGTGTGAGAGCGCTCCCTGTGGCAAAAATTATAAACTGCAGCCAATCGACGGTTGGCATGAAGATCGATCGTGAGCTTTATTTATTCATTTATTATGGTTTGGGGCGCGCGGGGGTCCGAAACGAGGTGTATTTGTGCTTTTTTACCGCCTGTCTTTCAATAATAATGACTAAAGTGCAGCATTTTTAGTACAGATTGTTTTAATAGTAAAATTAGATTAGTTGTATTGAATTAACCAGAATTCACTATTATGATTTACGTTTACATCACTAATGTATAACATTTCTGGGGAAAATGATAAAGATCCACAGCTAATATAGGACTGAATTTGATTCCAGCTCCCCCAAATTTTAAAAACATTCACAGAAACTGTGGCTCAATTAAAAAGAAAAAAAGGACAGTTTGACCAAACTCCACCAAATGAAACAGCACTCAAGTCTCTTCTTAAAACTGAGTCCGTCCACGAAAACAATGCATACAAGCCATGTTTCTGTCTTTCAGAGCATCATTAAACACTGATGTGAGAAATGCAAAACACTCCCATCAAAAGTCATGTATGTTTTGGCTTTGTGACGTCATGTTACATTTTCAAATGCATATAGTGTGTGTGGTGGTGGGGGGGGGGGGGTTTCCTTTTTCTTGTTTTGGTGAAGTGCAGGGTTTTGTTTGGTGTTTTTTTTTGTAGTGACATCGCAAGTATAAATTTACTTTTCGTAATGCCATCACGAAATGGCATGAGATTGGGTTCTCACACTTTTTTAGTGCTCCCATCATGAAATGAGTCATTTTCGTGACTCGTTTTTATTATTATTACTATTATTAATATGCATATGTCGCATACATGAATGAGGGAAACTCGTCACCATCTCACCATGTCATTTAGGTCATTCAGACTTTATTTTGAGCAAATGAGCATTTATGGTTTTTGTTATCTGTGTATCATTGATATACGAGGTCTGTCAATAAAGTATAGGTCCTTTTTATTTTTTTCAAAAACTATATGGATTTCATTCATATGTTTTTACGTCAGACATGCTTGAACACTCGTGCGCATGCGTGAGTTTTTCCACGCCTGTCGGTGACGTCATTCGCCTGTGAGCACTCCTTGTGGGAGGAGTCGTCCAGCCCCTCGTCGGAATTCCTTTGTCTGAGAAGTTGCTGAGAGACTGGCGCTTTGTTTGATCAAAAATTTTTCTAAACCTGTGAGGCACATCAAAGTGGACACGGTTCGAAAAATTAAGCTGGTTTTCGGTGAAAATTTTAATGGCTGATGAGAGATTTTGAGGTGATTGTCGCTTTAAGGACTTCCCACGGTGCAAGACGTCGCACAGCGCTCTCAGGCGCCGTCGTCAGCCTGTTTCAAGCTGAAAACCTCCACATTTCAGGCTCTATTGATCCAGGACATCGTGAGAGAACAGAGAAGTTTCAGAAGTAGTCGGTTTCAGCATTTTATCCAGATATTCCACTGTTAAAGGAGATTTTTTTAATGAAAGACGTGCGGACGGATTGCAGCGTCGGCTCGCAGCCGCTGCGACGCTCCGCCACAGGAAAAACACCTCTGTTGGAAGCCTTAAGGACAAGTTGGAACATGTCCAGCTGTTAAACAATTTGTCATATACTCACTGCACTGAAAGCCATCAAAAGCCGCTTGGATTTTACAAATGGTTATCAACACGGAGGTGTTTTTCCTGTGCCGCCACACCGCGCCGGCGGCGTCCCGACGCGTGGACCTGTCCGCACGTCTTTCATTAAAAAAATCTCCTTTAACAGTGGAATATCCGCATAAAATGCTGAAACCAACGACTTCTGAAACTTCTCTGTTCTCTCACGACGTCCTGGATCAATAGAGCCTGAAATGTGGAGGTTTTCAGCTTGAAACAGGCTGACGACGGCGCCTGAGAGCGTTGCGCGACGTCTCGCTCCGTGGGAAGTCCTTAAAGCGACAGTATCACCTCAAAATCTCTCATCAGCCATTAAAATTTTCACCGAAAACCAGCTTAATTTTTCGAACCGTGTCCACTTCGATGTGCCTCACAGGTTTAGAAAAAATTTTGATCAAAGTGCTAGTCTCTCAGCAACTTCTCAGACAAAGGAATTCCGACGAGGGGCTGGACGACTCCTCCCACAAGGAGTGCTCACAGGCGAATGACGTCACCGACAGGTGTGGAAAAACTCACGCATGCGCACAAGGGTTCATGTCTGACGTAAAAACATATGAATGAAATCCATATAGTTTTTGAAAAAAATAAAAAGGACCTATACTTTATTGACAGCCCTCGTATTCACCTCTGTATGTTTTTATTGATGTTAGGGAATAAACTCAGTCATAAACAAGATTTTACTTAAGTTTTAACAGTGTCTGCAGGAGGGAGTGCATGTGCACATACGTGAGCATTTGAAAAAAGCAGAAGTTACCTTTGACCGCATGTGCACACTGACGTCCGCAAGATGCCTTGTAAATCACTCCAGAAGTGTTATCAGGTTACAAAAACAGTTATATAGGAGTGTTTATTTCTTACTAGCGTTTACATAACATATGTTGTGAAAGTGTAGTGACATGGACCCACAACAGGGGGCGTAAATGAATGGACAATGAATGAGCCGAAAATAGAACACTTTACTGTTGTGAATGTGCACAACGAAATACAGACGATTACAGAATTTGTATGTAGTCAATCTACAAAGGTGACGTGTGGGCAGGCTCGAGGATAGAAGACTCAGTGCATCATGGGAACCCCCCAGCAGTCTACGTCTATAGCAGCATAACTAAGGGATGGTTCAGGGTCACCTGATCCAGCCCTAACTATAAGCTTTAGCAAAAAGGAAAGTTTTAAGCCTAATCTTAAAAGTAGAGAGGGTGTCTGTCTCCCTGATCTGAATTGGGAGCTGGTTCCACAGGAGAGGAGCCTGAAAGCTGAAGGCTCTGCCTCCCATTCTACTCTTACAAACCCTAGGAACTACAAGTAAGCCTGCAGTCTGAGAGCGAAGCGCTCTATTGGGGTGATATGGTACTACGAGGTCCCTAAGATAAGATGGGACCTGATTATTCAAAACCTTATAAGTAAGAAGAAGAATTTTCAATTCTATTCTAGAATTAACAGGAAGCCAGTGAAGAGAGGCCAATATGGGTGAGATATGCTCTCTCCTTCTAGTCCCCGTCAGTACTCTAGCTGCAGCATTTTGAATTAACTGAAGGCTTTTTAGGGAACTTTTAGGACAACCTGATAATAATGAATTACAATAGTCCAGCCTAGAGGAAATAAATGCATGAATTAGTTTTTCAGCATCACTCTGAGACAAGACCTTTCTGATTTTAGAGATATTGCGTAAATGCAAAAAAGCAGTCCTACATATTTGTTTAATATGCGCTTTGAATGACATATCCTGATCAAAAATGACTCCAAGATTTCTCACAGTATTACTAGAGGTCAGGGTAATGCCATCCAGAGTAAGGATCTGGTTAGACACCATGTTTCTAAGATTTGTGGGGCCAAGTACAATAACTTCAGTTTTATCTGAGTTTAAAAGCAGGAAATTAGAGGTCATCCATGTCTTTATGTCTGTAAGACAATCCTGCAGTTTAGCTAATTGGTGTGTGTCCTCTGGCTTAATGGATAGATAAAGCTGGGTATCATCTGCGTAACAATGAAAATTTAAGCAATACCGTCTAATAATACTGCCTAAGGGAAGCGAATAAAATTGGTCCTAGCACAGAACCTTGTGGAACTCCATAATTAACTTTAGTCTGTGAAGAAGATTCCCCATTTACATGAACAAATTGTAATCTATTAGACAAATATGATTCAAACCACCGCAGCGCAGTGCCTTTAATACCTATGGCATGCTCTAATCTCTGTAATAAAATTTTATGGTCAACAGTATCAAAAGCAGCACTGAGGTCTAACAGAACAAGCACAGAGATGAGTCCACTGTCCGAGGCCATAAGAAGATCATTTGTAACCTTCACTAATGCTGTTTCTGTACTATGATGAATTCTAAAACCTGACTGAAACTCTTCAAATAGACCATTCCTCTGCAGATGATCAGTTAGCTGTTTTACAACTACCCTTTCAAGAATTTTTGAGAGAAAAGGAAGGTTGGAGATTGGCCTATAATTAGCTAAGATAGCTGGGTCAAGTGATGGCTTTTTAAGTAATGGTTTAATTACTGCCACCTTAAAAGCCTGTGGTACATAGCCAACTAACAAAGATAGATATGACAACAGAGAATAGAGATAATAATGTGCGCACGGCACAATCACGGCTGAGGTATTACCTTCTTCACTTGAAGATATCTCGGCAGCGAGGTGGAGATGTCATCCGGCTTTATGGAGTGGTTGATAGATGACAGCTGTTGGTGATGATGATTGACAGCTGTCCTGAAGAGGCGGCAGCACCCTCTCCTGCCTGAAGCCCGCACTTCAGGCAGGGCGCCCTCTGGTGGAGGCCAGCAGTACCTCCTCTTCAGCGGCCCACACAACAGGACCCCCCCCTCAACGGGCGCCTCCTGGCGCCCGACCAGGCTTGTCGGGGTGTCGAGAGTAGAAGTCGGCCAGGAGGGCCGGGTCCAGGATGAACCTCCTTTTCACCCAGGAGCGTTCCTCAGGTCCATACCCCTCCCAGTCCACCAAATACTGGAACCCCCGGCCCTTCCGACGGACGTCCAGGAGCCGGCGGACCGTCCAAGCCGGCTCCCCGTCGATGATCCGGGCAGGAGGCGGCGCCGGTCCGGGAGCACAGAGGGGTGAGGTGTGATGTGGCTTGATCCTGGAAACATGAAAAACCGGGTGGACCGGACTGAGGACTTTGAGGATCTTGAATGGACCAATGTATCTGTCCTGTAGTTTGGGTGAGTCCACTTGGAGGAGGATGTCCTTTGTAGAAAGCCACACCTCCTGCCCGGGCTGGTATGCAGGGGCCGGGGAGCGCCGGCGGTCTGCATGGGCCTTAGCGACTCGTCCGGGCTTTCAGCAAGGCAGAATGGGCGGCGCGCCACACCCGACGGCATCTGCGTAGATGGGCCTGGACCGAGGGCACACCGACCTCTCCCTCCACCACGGGAAACAATGGGGGCTGGTACCCCAGACACACCTCAAACGGGGAGAGGCCGGTGGCAGATGACACCTGGCTGTTATGCGCGTACTCGATCCAGGCCAGATGGGTAACCCAGGCCGTCGGGTGCGCGGATGTTACACAACGAAGGGCTTGTTCCAGTTCCTGGTTAGCCCGCTCTGCCTGTCCATTCATCTGTGGGTGATACCCGGACGAGAGGCTCACGGTGGCCCCCAGTTCTCTGCAGAAACTCCTCCAGACTTGAGAGGAGAACTGGGGACCATGATCCGAGACAATGTCTGTTGGTATCCCATGCAGACAGACGACGTGGTGGACCAGGAGGTCTGCGGTCTCCTGGGCCGTTGGGAGCTTCAGGAGGGCCACGAAGTGGGCCGCCTTGGAGAAACTGTCCACTATCGTGAGGATGGTCATCATGCCCTGGGACGGCGGGAGGCCCGTGACAAAATCCAGGCCGATGTGGGACCAGGGGCGATGAGGCACCGGAAGCGGTTGAAGAAGGCCTTGACTCTTGGTATGGTCCGCCTTGCCCCTGGCACAGGTTGTACAGGCATGGATATATTCCCGGACGTCGGCTTCCATAGACGCCCACCAGAAGTGCTGCCGGACCACTGCCACAGTCCTTCGCAACCTTGGATGACAGGAGAGCTTGGAACCATGACAGAAGTCCAGGACAGCAGCTCTAGCCTCTGGTGGGATGTACAATCGGTTCTTCGGACCAGTTCCTGGGTCCGGGCTCCGTGCCAGGGCTTCCTGGACGGTCTTCTCCTCGTCCCAGGTGAGGGTGGCCATGATAGTGGACTCAGGTATGATGGGCTCCGGTGGATCCGACAGCCCTGTTTTGACTGTACCCGGGACAAGGCATCCGATCTCTGGTTCTTGGTCCCGGGGCGATAAGTGATCCGGAAGTCAAAACGCCCAAAGAACAATGACCAGCGGGCTTGCCTGGGGTTCAGCCGCTTGGCGGTCCTGATATACTCCAGGTTCTGATGGTCTGTGAAAACCGTGAACGACTCCGAAGCTCCCTTCAACAGGTGTCTCCACTCCTCAAGAGCCTCTTTCACCGCAAGTAGTTCCCAATTGCCCATGTCATAGTTCCGTTCAGCTGGGGTCAACCTGCGAGAAAAGTAGGCACAAGGGTGAAGAACCTTGTCGGACTCCCCGCACTGGGATAACACGGCTCCTATCCCTGAGTCAGAGGCGTCCACTTCAACCACAAACTGGCGGCAAGGATCGGGCTGCACCAGAACTGGAGCAGGCAAAAACCGACGTTTCAACTCCCTAAACGTGGCTTCGCACTGATCCGACCAGGTGAAGGGGACTTTTGGGGAGGTCAGGGCTGTCAGGGGGCTAACTACCTGACTGTAGCCCTTAATGAACCTCCTGTAGAAATTTGCAAAGCCGAGGAACTGTTGCAGGTTCCTACGGCTTGTGGGTTGGGGCCAATCTCTCACTGCCGCAACCTTGGCTGGATCAGGGGCGACGAAGTTGGAGGAGATGATGAACCCCAGGAAGGACAAAGAAGTACGGTGGAACTCACACTTCTCACCCTTCACAAACAGCCGGTTCTCCAACAACCGCTGCAGGACCTGACGTACATGCTGGACATGAGTCTCAGGATCCGGGGAAAAGATGAGTATATCATCCAGATATACGAAGACGAATCGGTGCAGGAAGTCCCGCAAGACGTCATTAACCAAAGCTTGGAACGTCGCGGGAGCATTCATGAGGCCGAACGGCATGACCAGGTACTCAAAATGACCTAACGGGGTGTTAAATGCCGTCTTCCACTCGTCTCCTTTCCGGATCCGAACCAGGTGATACGCATTCCTAAGATCTAATTTGGTGAAAATTTGGGCTCCAAGCAGGGGCGTGACCACTGAATCCAACAGGGGCAAAGGGTATCGATTGCGAACCGTGATCTCGTTCAGCCCTCTGTAGTCAATGCATGGACGGAGTCCGCCGTCTTTCTTGCCCACCAAAAAGAAACCTGCACCCATTGGGGAGGTGGAGTTCCAGATCAGCCCGGCAGCTAATGAGTCCCGGATGTAGGTCTCCATTGATTCGCGCTCAGGACGTGAGAGGTTGTACAGCCTGCTGGACGGGTACTCAAAGCCTGGGATCAAATCAATGGCACAATCATACAGACGGTGCAGGGGAAGGGTGAGTGCCAGATCTTTGCTGAAGACATCAGCAAGATCGTGGTACTCAACCGGCACCGCCGTCAGATTGGGGGGGACTTTAACCTCCTCATTAGCAATTAAACCGGGGGGAACTGATGATCCTAAACACTCCCGGTGGCAGGTTTCGCTCCACTGAGCCACAACCCCAGACGGCCAATCAATCCGGGGATTGTGTTTTACCATCCACGGGAAGTCCAAAATCACGCGGGAGGTAGAAGGAGTAACAAAAAAGTCGATCTCCTCCCGATGATTCCCAGACACCACCAGAATTACTGGTTGTGTCTTGTGTGTGATTAAAGGGAGAAGGGTGCCATCTAGTGCCCGCACCTTCAATGGCGAAGGAAGCGCCACCAGAGGGAGCCCTACCTCCCTTGCCCATCTGCTGTCCAGCAGATTCCCTTCTGACCCCGTGTCCACCAGTGCTGGGGCTTGAAGGGTTAAATCCCCGCTCAGGATCGTAACTGGGAGATGTGTAGAAATACGTGTATGTCCCACGTGAATGTCTTGGCCCACCCTTAACCCAGTTTCTAAGGGCGGGCATTCGTGTTTAACCGCTTGGGGCAGTCTCTCTGCTGATGCTCACTTGAGCCGCAGATAAAGCACTCCCCACGGGCCAGTCTCCTCTGTCTGTTAGATGATCTTAATTTGGCCCTGCTCGTGTCCATAGCATCGTCAGCAGCTGTTGCCACACGGAGCGCCGAGGCTGTGGGCCATGGGGAGGGCGGAATCTTTTCAGACCCGGAAGGGAGAGGGACGGCGCGTGCCCGGCCACGTTCTTCGTCTCGCACCCGACGGCGTTCTTCTAATCGATTGTCTAATCGTATGACTAGATCGATAAGTCCATCCAAATCCCGCGGTTCCTCCTTGGCCACCAGGTGCTCCTTCAGGACCGATGACAGTCCGTTTATGAAGGCGGCGCGGAGCGCAGTCGTATTCCAGCCGGACCTCGCAGCCGCGATGCGGAAGTCGACTGCATATTCAGCTGCGCTCCGACGCCCCTGTCTCATAGACAGCAGCACGGTTGACGCGGTCTCGCCTCTGTTAGGGTGATCAAAAACCGTTCTGAACTCCCTCACAAACCCAGTATAAGTGGTAAGGAGCCGTGAATTCTGCTCCCAAAGCGCCATAGCCCAAGCGCGTGCTTCACCTCGAAGCAAATTAATCACATAAGCCACCCTACTGGAGTGTGACGCGTACATCACGGGACGCTGTGCAAAGACGAGCGAACACTGCATTAAAAAGTCAGCGCACGTCTCCAGACAACCTCCGTACGGCTCTGGGGGACTTATGTATGCTTCAGGGGATGGTGGGGGGGGTCGTTGAATGACCATTGGAACGTCTATATTCGGCACCGGGTCAGCAGGAGGAGGAGCTGCAGCAGCGCCCTGAGTGCGCACTTCCACCTGTGCGGTGAGAGCCTCCATCCTGCGGTTGAGGATGACATTCTGCTCGGTCATCAGATCCAACCGAGCAGTAAAGGCGGTGAGGATTTGCTGCAACTCACCAATCACGCCTCCTGCAGACGCCTGTGCACCCTGCTCTTCCATTGGTTGTCCAACAGATGGTTGACGCCCCTCGGGATCCATGACGTTGGCCAAGATATCCTGTTGTGAAAGTGTAGTGACACGGACCCACAACAGGGGGCGTAAATGAATGGACAATGAATGAACTGAAAATAGAACACTTTACTGTTGTGAATGTGCACCACGAAATACAGACGATTACAGAATTTGTATGTAGTCAATCTACAAAGGTGACATGTGGGCAGGCTCGAGGATAGAAGACGTCTGTCCAGAGAGGAGCCGGAACCCACACGATTTCCACCGCCACTGAACCTGGAGAATAATGGAGCCGCCAAGTCCCGAGTACCCAGGTGGTCACCGTCTCCGGCTGTCGGATCTGATACTGCTGGCAGGAAGCAGAAACAATCAAGAGTGGGTGTGTGCACACCCAGTAACACAGTCAGCTCCGTTAGATTTCTCCTTTTAAAGTGGGAAAGAACACCTCCACCTTTATTGACAGTTCAACTCCGGTTGTCTCTGTAGTGCGGTGTGACAAGTGAACGCCCTTCACTTCGTCATCACTCCGTACTCCGACAGAACAACAACAGTGAGCAGACTCCTGAAACAATATCACAGAATAGAGATAATAATGTGCGCACGGCACAATCATGGCTGAGGTATTACCTTCTTCGCTTGAAGATATCTCGGCAGCGAGGTGGAGATGCCATCCAACTTTATGGAGTGGTTGATAGATGACAGCTGTTGGTGATGATGATTGACAGCTGTCCTGAAGAGGCGGCAGCACCCTCTCGTGCCTGAAGCCCGCACTTCAGGCAGGGCGCCCTCTGGTGGAGGCCAGCAGTACCTCCTCTTTAGGGGCCCACACAACAACATATGAGAAACATGTTAGATTTACACAGAGACACAGCAGTTTTGGAGCAGATTCTGCCATGCTGAATTAGTGGCCAGAGAGAGACCAGCCAGTGATGTCATGGTGCTTCTCTACTGTCATTGGCTGTCACCCCCCCCCCCCCCCCCCCCCAAATAAATAAAGGATTGCACGATTCATAGCATAAAAACAGAAAAGAGTATGTGACCTTTTGACCAACCTGTGTCCACACAGGTTGTGATGTTCTCCCTGGCCAAGCTGCTTGAAAATTACATTATCCCAAATGGCAATGTAAGGTGGGCTGCTTTGCTTCCTCTTCCTGTGGGAGGATGAGGATATTTTTGAGTGTGTCAAGTAATGTAAGAAAACCTGGAGCATGTTAGACACCAAGTTGTTAATTGTTTGTGTTGTGTGATCCCATGTTGGCATTTCTGCCATTCTGTCCATGGACAATGCTATGGTTAACAATGATCTTCCTCCTTCTTCTGAAAGTTGAACCCTGCAATTGATTGATGAAAATGCAATGAAGATATATTCCTACTTTCACATTCAGCTACTTATATATTCATACTTGAGGCAGTGGCACCAAGTTCAAACACTCTGAAAAAGGGAGAATAACCACTTCAGACAAAAAGCCTACATACAGGAACACTGAGGTACATAGTGACATGTCTGAACAGAGTACTGAAAGCATGCTCTTCTCACAACCACATAGTCGTTTGGTTGCTCCTTTAGCGAGTCAGACTTGCGCTCAGTCAGAACACAACATATCCATTCCATCCTCAGCTGGTGTTGATTCCAGGCACAGTTGACTGTGGACAGGCTGACCTGGTCAATGGTTGGGAAGTGGACATCATCTTCCTGGACTCTGTCTTTGATTTCCTTCAGGGTGAAGCCATTATTTAAAAAAAAAAAACAAAAAACATGTTGATTCTGTTGGTGTTTGCTGTCTTTCTGCTTTGTGAAAAGTATATACACACATTTTATAGGATAAACATTTTACTGTGTAACTATGTAACTGTGAGGCACAACATTAGACTATAGGGTACATTTTTGTGAACATTATAGATGGTCGAAGACACCATTAAGTTATGATGTAATTACTGTAAAACTCCAAGTGTTTGCTTACCTACTCTCTTCTCTAAAGAAGCCAGAATAACTGAGGCTACTGTTATGATGCTCAAATTTGGCTGGACTCGCTGCCCAGCTTCAGTCATGGTTAGGTCACGATTGATTACGAGATCCACCAAAGCTGCACGTATTTCATTGGAAATATTGGCTCACCTTTGCCTTCCTCTTCCTCCTCCTCATCATCCTCACTGGCTTCTACCACCTGCTACGCTGCTCATCTTTTTTACAACAACACCGGTATAAGTCACAAAGGACTTTTTATACTCTGACACATGATTGACTTGTTACCGCCGCCAAGGAGGTGATGTTTTTCAATCGCGTCCATTTGTTTGTTGGTTTGTTAGCAGGATTACTCAAAAAGTTCTCAACGGATTTCAATGAAATTTTTACCAGGGGTGTATCTTGGCCTAACTTAGAAGTCATTACATTTTGGTAATGATTCGGAACACGATCCGGATCCAGTAATTTTTTTTAAGGATTCTTTATCATTTCAGGATAGGGCCAATTTCAACATTTTTGCATTTAACTTCATGAAGGCGGGTCACAAAGGCTGAACAAAAATTAAGTTATGACACAACAATAATTTAGTATTTGTTTCTCCTCATTGAATAAACTTGTTATTAGAAAATAAAAAAAAACTTGTGTAGTTCATGCAGTTTTTCTTCATAAATGCATTTGCTGAAGATCTAAGGGTTTAAACCTCTGGGGCCGACGCCGTCATATATGATGGCTGAGACCAAGCTTTACTAAATTATACATAACTTTTTAATGATATGAGATAGAAACTTACTTTTTTGCTGAAAAGTTAACTCCGTGGACTTTTGAGCCACCGTCCACAATCTTTGTACTCCTCATAGAAGCTGTGTGATGACGTGAGCAATTTGAGTGTCCAATCGTAATTGGTTCACCGTCACATGGTTTTCCAAAATCCAATCATAGGGCAGATTCACCTCACATGACACACCAAAGATTGTTTTTAGGAGTGATGTGTTACTAGTTGGCCCGTTTGAATAGCCCCCTGGCTGCTCCAATGCGCCCTGCGCCATTACGCACAGCGAAAGTGAAAGTGAGCAGACGAGAGCCTCTCATACAATCTCATGTGCTCAAACAGTATGTGAGTATCAGGATTGCTCGACTAGTTTTCCTGTGAATGTTACTGGATAAGCCTGTGGCAAGCTCTCTCGCTCCGGCGTAAAGCACTGTTTACCATATCAATGGAGAGAGGGGGAGGGGCTGCTCCTCAAAGCCTCGAAGTGTGAATGTTGCTTTCAGAGCAGAAGAGAACAAACACATAATCAACTTCATAGTAGAAGTTTGTGATGTGACCTTTGTGTAATAGCAGAGAGAAATTGCTTTGAGATGAAGACAACAAAAACGCATAGACCATTTTGTATATATTGTTCAAAATGTGCATTTATGTTTATTGTTTGAACCTTTTTGTTGTACAGTCTTTGTTTATTATAGTTTGCTGTGTGTTTTGAATAAATGTGTGTGGAAAATTATTTTCCGTTTTACTTTTTCCTTTCTTATTTCTGATTGTAAACCTTTATTACACTTATAAAACACAACTACAGCATATATATTTTGAAAATACAGGTTGTCCTGAAAAAAAGAGACATAAAACTTGATTGTGGGATGCAGGGAGAGCTGTTAACAGCAATAATAAAACATTTATGCCAGGCGAGTGAACTGTCCAAAAAATGCCCTCGGACCCCAGAGGGTTAACCACTGAATCTGAAACATGACGGTAGATGGGTGAAATGACGTGGAATAAGTCTCTTTGCCAAAAAGCATTCCATGTGACGTCAGTGACCCCATGGCCTTGGTGGAGGTTTGTGCTCACCGAGAGCTTCTAGTTCTTACAATTTCATTTGTTGTGTGTTGGGGGGGGTGTGGCTGGACATTTTTGGTGTTCTTTTCTTTTCTTTGCTCTCCAGGTGGTATACAAACTGATTTATTGTCTGTGGAGAAGGTGCTGGCAGAAGAGTCCTTCACCCTCATCAACATGATGTGCAGCACCTGTGGATGGTGCTCACGTGCAACCTTAAAGACTTTCAGCTGAAGCAGATAATGAGATGGCGTTCTGCATTTAAGTCATGTGTGATTCAAGCAGAATTGCTGGGAACTCGACCTTGTGATGTTCGTTTGTGAGATGCTGAGGACTGCGCCTGGGTTTGACACATCGTGCCTGTGAAGGAGGAAGGGTGAGGGACACATGCTGTCAGCACACATCAGAGGTGATTGATTATCTGAATAATTGTTAACAGTAACTTGGTATTTTGTTATGCAGTATATTTGAACTTTGATGAGAGTTGTGCAGCTCGCTTCTCACTGCCGTGGCATGCGGACTGATGATCCTCCACCTGTTGTGAGAAGCTGCTCATTTACATAAAGCTTGAATTCGGACCTGAATGTGTTGCTGATAGTGTGTGCCTTTTGAAGGATATTAGTTGTAGCTGCTGACTTACCTCACCTTTTCTATCCTTCGCAGAGTCGGTTTGTCGTGTCCACCTGGGGGGTGTTTGGCGGTGAACGTGGGTCCAGAAGCGTCGGGCTTCGATCCTTTTGGGCGCTGGAGAGTGTGCCGTCCTTCACTCCGCCAGACCGACGCAGTTTTTGTTTGTACACTTTGTTATGCACCAAAGGGGGAAAATAAATTGTTTTGTTATTGGAACCGCTTTCTGGTTGTTTTAGCACTGGGTTCCGTCAGACGCAGGTCCGCTCCTCAACCCGCGTCGACACATAACAGTAGTTCCCAGCCATTCCATAATGGACCCAGCGGCAGAGGCGGTTCCATTCGCCGAAAGAGTTCAAGAACACTTGGAGAAAATATGGGAGCAATTACAGCATCTCACAAACCAAATTAAACAAACAGATGTCCGCGTTACGGAGCTTGCAGCGCAAGCTGTTTCACTTCCTGCTACTCCAGCTGCGGCACCATCGATACCGGTGCAGATAACTCCGTCACCCAGAGATTCGGCTTCCGAATTGATTATTTGTCGTCCGGAGCCTTATGCGGGAAACGTTGAAGCTTGTGCTCCGTTTTTGATGCAATGTTCTCTGGTTTTTGCTCATACCGTTGCCCAGCGGTTGCTGAATCTCAGGCAGGGGAGGCGGAGTGCGGCGGATTATTCTGTGGATTTCCGAATTTTTCCTGCTCAGTCCGGTTGGAATGCCGCAGCATTAAGCGGAGTGTTTGTGGTTGGTTCAAATGATCCATTAAAAGACGAGCTAGTAGTCCATGACGAGCCAAATGATTTAGATGAGCTAATATTGTTGGTGATTCGTCTAGATGATCGGATGAAGGAGCGTGGACGCGAGAGAGGGCGGCCAGCAGAACGGGTTTTTTCGTCTCGGGGCTTTCCCCGACACAGATCTGGGCTGCCTCTTCTTCGCCCCTCTGAGACTCCTCCGACGGGACCTCTGGCTCCTCTTGCAGATGAGCCCATGCAGCTCGGACGAGCTGAAGCTGCTATATTGCCCCGTCATAGAAGCGTCAAGAAAAATAGTGGTGACGTCTCTCCAGGTGTTCTGGGACAGGCGAAATAATACACACACAAAAAAAAAATTTGTTTGGGCTATTGTTTTTTTTTTTTTTTCTGAAAGGGGTTATATATTGTTTGGGTATTCAGGGGCGTATCTGGTGAAGTGAACGACAGGTGGTTCGAAGCCCGTCTGGACTCACTTGATCGTTGTTTTTTTTTATGTGTCTTTAGGTATTTTTTGTTTGGGTCTGGGTCGTTTTGTTTTGTTGTTTTTATTATTTCCCTACTTCCCTAACCCCAACCTCACTCGCCCCAAGACCGTTCGTCTTGTGGGTTGTGGGGTGGTGCAGGTTGGTCACGCTGAGCGTTCTCAGAAGACCTCTGCACCTAGGGGGGTGGTTGTTAGGGGCGTTTTTTCTGGTTTAGTTAGGGCCCGGTTTCACTCCAGCCTCGGTGGGCCTTTGTACCGTTCGTCATTGGTGTTGCCGGGGTGTGGTGCAGCGGGAACATACCTCAGTCGGAGGGGTGGGCCGATCTGTTGCCGTTCGCCATTTCGGTAGTTCCACCCCTCCCGATAGGCTGGGGTATGGTTGGGTTGAGACACCGGACGTATTTCCGGTTTTCCGCTGCGCCTTGGGGTTGGGGCCGGGTTAGTTTTTCCTGTTCCCTTCCCCGGCTTGATGTTTTGTGCCGTTCGCCAAAATTGAGCCGCCGAGGGGCTCTGGGAGGGACCTGGGGTCTTTCGGGGTGCCGGGGGAGGTAACAGGGTTTATCGGTTGTTTTATTTGCCCCCGGGGTTGTTTAAGGTAGTCCTCCGGGGGTTGGACTTTGATGTTTTTTGTTTCCTTCCAGGTTCCACTTCCAGGGTTGATGGGACGGTCCTCTGGGGGGGAATTGGCTTGTGGGGCCGCCTAGCCAAGTGTGGCCGGGTCTGGGGTTCCTGGGTTGTGGGGAGGGTGCCTCCTGGGGTTTGATGGTACGGTCCTCTGGGGGGCGCCGTTTGCTCCATGTGTACCTGGGGACCTCTGTGGGATTCCGGCTTTGGCTATTTCTCCTGGAACTGGCGGTAAAGGCCTTCTGGGGGGTGTTGGGCTCTGCTGGTCATTCTGGGGGGGTTGTTTGTTATTTTTCTTTGTGCATTTATGTTTGTATTGTGCTTGTGGGGCTGTGTTGGGTTTTTGCATTTGGGAGTTTTTCGTTTCTTCCCGGGGTTGGATGGGACGGTCCCCTGGGGAGGTTTTGGGTGGGTTTTATGTTTTTCTTGTATGTTGGGTTGTACTAGGGACTGTTTTGGGGTTTTTGTTGATGCCAGCCGGCCTTCCAGCTGGGGTGCCCTGTCCTACTGTCTGTGGTGGACATTGGGAGCGTTATGCTGTCTGCTTCCTGACGAGGACCCCGGAGGGAGGTGCTGTTCTCGGACCTGGTTTGTTCGGTCGCCGGGAGGCTTCCCGTTAAAGGGGGGGTACTGTTGTGTGTTGGGGGGGTGTGGCTGGACATTTTGGTGTTCTTTTCTTTTCTTTGCTCTCCAGGTGGTATGCAAACTGATTTATTGTCTGTGGAGAAGGTGCTGGCAGAAGAGTCCTTCATCCTCATCAACATGATGTGCAGCACCTATGGATGGTGCTCACGTGCAACCTTAAAGACTTTCAGCTGAAGCAGATAATGAGATGGCGTTCTGCATTTAAGTCATGTGTGATTCAAGCAGAATTGCCGGGAACTCGACCTTGTGATGTTCGTTTGTGAGACGCTGAGGACCGCGCCTGGGTTTGACACATTATGCCTGTGAAGGAGGAAGGGTGAGGGACACATGCTGTCAGCACACATCAGAGGTGATTGATTATCTGAATAATTGTTAACAGTAACTTGGTATTTTGTTACGCAGTATATTTGAACTTTGATGAGAGTTGTGCAGCTCGCTTCTCACTGCTGTGGCATGCGGACTGATGATCCTCCACCTGTTGTGAGAAGCTGCTCATTTACATAAAGCTTGAATTCGGACCTGAATGTGTTGCTGATAGTGTGTGCCTTTTGAAGGATATTAGTTGTAGCTGCTGACTTACCTCACCTTTTCTATCCTTCGCAGAGTCGGTTTGTCGTGTCCACCTGGGGGGTGTTTGGCGGTGAACGTGGGTCCAGAAGCGCCGGGCTTCGATCCTTTTGGGCGCTGGAGAGCGTGCCGTCCTTCACTCCGCCAGACTGACGCAGTTTTTGTTTGTACACTTTGTTATGCACCAAAGGGGGAAAATAAATTGTTTTGTTATTGGAACCGCTTTCTGGTTGTTTTAGCGCTGGGTTCCGTCAGACGCAGGTCCGCTCCTCAACCCGCGTCGACACATAACATCATTGGTAGAGGTGGAGACTAACTGGCAATGAGGGTGTTGCATTTGGATGGCCAGTGTTTTGGTGAACAAGGTGTGTTAAATAATACAATTTGTGTTCAGAGATTTGCACAGCTATAAGCTATTTAGAATAGTATTTGAGTGAGATCAATGGAATTGTTTACAGTTTGTTTGGAGTCATGAGCTTCAGGTTTTCAGAATTGTGTGCATGGTTCCATTTTGTCTGTGTAAAACAGGGAAATAATAATATCTGCCATCACAAATTGTTGATTGTTGATAATGAATTAATTAATTAATAATTAATAAGAACTGACAATATATTGCTGCTTGTTTCTCTTGTTGCCACATTTTCTCCTGCACTTTCTTTTCACTTTGTTGTGTTGCAACAAAAACACAGTCTAGTTCTCTGTTCAAGAAGTCAGATTTCGTGTGAAGCGTATGCATGCTTTTTTCATCCAAATTGCAACAGCAGGATATGAAAACTGTCCATCATAATTCATTAAAACCTTTTCTTATTTGCTAGTAGTGGGACATTTGCCCCCCAAAGTCTATACCATGAGGTGGTTTTCTTTCTTGTGCT